>NC_049218.1:15849549-16149549 GCF_013347855.1 Anguilla anguilla | reverse complement strand
GTTAATATTACCCTACTACCATGTCAATATATTGTGTGAAATGCATTAATCAGCTGCACATTAATCAACAACTCCTAAAACATTATTTGCCCTCGTTTGCAGTGATCAGCTGTGGAGACCCAGGTCCAGTGGCAAATGGGATTTATATTGGAAGTGAATTCACATTTAATAAGACGATAAAATATCACTGCAACCCAGGATACATCATGGAGCCTGTAGGATCTTCCACTTTACTCTGCACCAAAGATGGGACCTGGAATCAGACCAAACCCAGCTGCAGGGGTAAATACACAAATGCATACTAATTCATAATGGGGAGAAACCTGCTGTACGTTTAAAGCAAGCGTAGTGGAGAAATATTGATTGTTTCCAGAGGGAATTTGTGAAAATGCGCACGGGTGTTTTAACATATTTTAGAGCAGCACTAATAAGGTATATTTCAGGGCCCAGACAGTTAGCCCACCTGCCTGGTGGCATAGCCTGATTTATTTCCATATGGGCCAGTAAATCACGTCACCACTGGCTCAGCAGCCCTCTAAAAACATTCATATTTATTGTTCTACCTCGAAAGAAATAAGGGGAAACAATCACAGAAAAGGACGAGCTTGTGAAAAAGGGTATGAAATACAGGAGGGTGGGCAGGTATGAACTTACCACCATTTTTAATTTTTACATCTTATCTAAATCTGTTTGCTTGCTGTGTGTAGTAAAAGCTAGACGGAGGTGATTTGCTGACGATCATTCACAGCACTACAGGAAATCTACAGAATCTGAGTACCACTCAGGCCGAAACGTGGGCCAGTGCTTATTTCCTCTGTATCTTACAAAAGCAAGTGGCCCAGCAAGCCATTAAAAAAATGTGTCTTATTGTCAAACCATGCATTTATTATGCCTTCTTTATTCATAAACAGTTTAATGGGCACAGTGTACCTATAGTAATTATCAAGATGAAAACATTAGCTGTGTTCTTGAATTTCCAGTTTTCAGTTTTGTGAAGTGGTTGAAGTCCCTTCCCTATTGTACTGCAGACAAAATGATGACTGCTGTACACTGAAAGGCTGTTATCCATGCAGAATGTAACATCTCTCTTAGCAGATGTCAGGCTTTAAATGCACCAGCAAAAGATTCACCAAGTTAGTGTCAGGATGTAGACAGCATGTGGAGGTCTCTCCCCAGCAACATAATGACAGGTTTGGAATAAATGCACTTCATATATAATTTCACAGAATACTGCTTTAGCAGAGGAGGAACTACAATGTTGAGCTGTATAACCTAATATGAAATTGAATTCTACATATCCTGCTAATCTTGTGCTTTTATCCATTATTATACTTTTTGCTATGTATTTTTAAGACTTTTCCTTTACTTGATTTGGCTCTGTATTCCATAATTTTTGACTTGCAATTAAACAACGGTTAAAGTGCATTTTATACTTTTCAGTTTCACCGTGTAGCAATTACAGCACTTTCTATACATAGCCCCCCTAGTTCAGGGTACCTTAATGTTTGGGACAAATTGCTTCATCAGGTGGGATCAGTTGCTTCCTTAGTGAAGGAATAAGAGAGCTTCCAGTATCTAGTCTTGATTCTAAGCTTTTCATTGATTTTGGAATCTGTTATTGCCGTTTGTTTCCATGAGGACCAGAGGCTGAGAAATAAGATAGAAACAGTCAGAGACATAGGTCAAACATTGGGCTTACCAAAACCAACTGTTTGGAACATAATCAAGAAGAAAGGCGAGCACTGGTGAGCTCAGTAATCACAAAGGGCCTGGTAGGTTAAGGAGGACCTTTACAGTTGATGATTTCAGAATCCTCACCATAATGAAGAAGAAAAAAACCCCAAATACTTGTCCAACAGATCAGAAACACCCTTCAGGAGGCAGGCGTGGATGTGTCAGTGAGTACTGTGGAGTGTGGAGGCCAAAAGGAACTGCCCAGGTTCCAAAGCATCCCCCCCCCCCCCCCCCCCCCTCATCTGTGAACCATGGTGGGGGTGTTATTGTTTGGGCATTCCTGACCGCAAAACAGATACTGGATCACTTTTCTTCACTGATGATGTAACTGCGGATAGAATCAGAATAATAAATTATGACATGTACAGAAGCATCTTATCAGCTCTAGTTCAAGCAAATGCCTCCAAACTTGGATGTTGGCTTCATCCTACAGCAGGACAATGATCCCCAAACATACTGCTACTAACAAAGGAGTTTTTAAAAACTGGAAAATTGACTGGCTAAGTCTTTCACCCGATGTGAATGCAATTGAACATGCATTTCATATCTTGAAGAGAAAACTGGCAACTGCCCCCTAAAACAAGCAAGAGCTGAAGATAGCTGCAGTACAAGCCTGACAGAGCATCACCAGAGAAGGCAATTCAAGCTTCAAGCAGTGATTGCATGGAAAGGATATGCCAAGTACTAAACATGACTACTTTCACTTACATGCAGTTAATGTGTCCCAAACACTATAGGGGGCGTATGTATAAAAAGTGCTGTAATTTCTACATGGTGAAACCTTTCACCCTGTGTGATCCACTGTTGTAAAAATGCCACATTTCTTTTCAAGCACCCTAGAGACACCATGTTTACCAAATAACAGTTTAGAACAACATATCCTATTTCCTTAAGCCCTGTACTATATTTTAACAACATGTTTGGAGTGAAACATTTTCAGCTGTTATACAAAGAGTATTTAGAGCACACACAGTATAGGCTCCTCAAGCAGATACCCTCTATCTCTCATAATAATAATTTATGTAAAACAAAACAATTTAACTCATACTTTTATGACAATATTGACCATGTTGCAGAAATGCAAAATTAAGATTCAGTGGTAGCATAGCCATGTGCGCATTAGCAGACAAAAGGCTCACTATAACAGTACACAGAAACTTATGTCTGGTGATATTCCATGAGTTGTGATTATGCTTGTGCCATTATTGTATTAGGTATCAAGATCAAGATGATATCAACAAAAATATGTATTTGTTCTCATAAAAAAACATTATGGAGCTTATATATATATATATATATATATATATATATATATATATATATGTATATATATACACATCTGCAATTAAGAGGAATGTAATTTCCCCCAATTATCCTCAGTTTGTATGAAATCCATAATGATGCTATGAAAGCATACAGTACCCGCAGTGAGCAGAATGTAATATAATAACTGTCAGAAGGGCATCGATAAATCACTCATACCCTTAATTATAAAGAAACGAGTTCATTCTCTGCAATCTCTTAATTGCTGTCAGAGCAAACCATGTAGAAGAGAAAAGGATTATGGGTAAGTGTGTTTGGGTCCAGCATCTGAACAGGATCAGGAGGATCACCTGGATTAAGGGGTGTACGCTCTGTACACGGATGCACCCCAAAAACCAGCCCCTCAGGCTTATCCCACACGCCCCCCCCTCCCTCCCTCACAGTAATTGTGTGCAGCCAGCCCCCGGCCATCAGCAATGGGAAAGTGGAAGGCTCAGACTTCCAGTGGGGCTCCAGTGTGTCCTACAGCTGTCTGGAGGGGTACCGGCTGTCCCTGCCTGGCATCGTCACGTGTGAGGGAAACGGCACATGGCGCGGCGACGTCCCGCAATGCCTACGTGAGTCCAAACACCGCTCTCTTCCCAAAATCCCTTTCATCATCCTCCCCCGGGGAGGGACAAAACACCCACGAGTGAAGATGTAATCATAATCCGCACACTTCACCATGCTGGGAATCAGTCACATTTCCGCACATGTGGTGGCTTTCTTTCCTCCCTCTTCTCCCTGATATGAATTGCAGAGTTGGGGAAAAATAAGCCTTTCAGAAACAAGTTTTACTGCGCAGCTCGCACCACCATGACCATGGCATGCTTCAGATGCATTAAGGGACAAAATGTGGACTGGGCTGGAATCAAATATGACCTGAAATGCTAATAGTAAATTAGAATTTTATGCGAGGTATTTTTTTTTAAAGATCAGAAGGATAAATTACCATCTGAATAACCAATGCATGTCCTTTTGAGCTCTGACTTATTATTTTGTACTTGCAAGTGGGGCAAATACATTGAGTCCATCATTGATTTCATAATGGTGTTAGAATGAATTCCATAATCATTGCAAACCAGACCAGTGGCCCCAGTGTAGTCTATGATTCAGCGCTAGCACTATTGTAGGAAGGGTGAGTGAGTGAGTGAGTGCAGCTTATATTCTGCTCGTGTGCAGGATGGCCAGGTTTGCAGACCCTTTCGCTGCCTTATCAATATCTGGCAATTTAATCCTTCAAGTATCACCAGCGAAGGATCCATCACGGCGGTAGCCAGACACTGGTCGCGGCCGGGCTTGATTGTAAGCGTCTGAAAGCGTGACTGAAAAAAGCCGGCGAACGTCAGAATCGAACTCCAGAGTATTGAGAAAGCTGGCTGTGCTGAAATTGGCAGCCTGCAGGTAGGCACGGCGGAGCGGTCCTCTCTCGGCTGCTGTCTGTCGCGAAAGCCGCCGGGGAAGGAAACTGACGGTGGCATTGGGGTGCGTGTCAAAAAGTTGACAGTGCACAGCTCGTGTATTTCACCCCCATTACTCTCCCCTTCCTGCTGATTGGACTACGGGGAGTTGTGTAATTCTGCTGTTCTGCACTGCGTTGCGCTTGCCTAAGGCGGCGACATTGTGAAAATAGTCCGCAAGTGCAAATTATGCCCTTTTTTAAATGAGAGATAGTCAAGAGCATTCGAGCTGAAATTTGTCACAAGCAGTTATGAATAGTCATGGCGGATAAACAAAGTTTGAGGGGTGTCAAACGCGTGTCTGCCAGCCTCGCTTTACCTAGCTTGTACGCTGATTAACACAGGTGATTGGGGACATTTCCTTAATTTGAGATTGCAGTGCTGGTACAATAATCACCTGTGTTAATTAGAGCGCAAGAGATAATTACCAGCCCTGCCTTTGTTTACGTAGATGAACACTCAGGTGGATTGAAGTGGTTGGCTAGGTGCATGAGAGAGAAAAAATAACTGACCATTTTCAAAACACTATCCATGGAGACCAGTTTACATTCTCAGTACTAGTTACAGTGTGCATGTAATTGTTCTGACGAATGTTAAAAATGTTTGAGTTTTGGTTTTTGTTGTTGGGTTTGTCCTATGTAGCCACACTGTGTGGAGACCCTGGTACACCAGCAGAGGGCCATATGGAGGGAAAGCTCTTCACCTACAGGTCAGAGGTCACATTCCAGTGCAAGCCCTCTTTCCTGCTGGTGGGGTCATCCAGAAGAGTGTGTCAGGCAGATGGGACCTGGAGTGGCATTCAGCCTTCTTGTATAGGTGAATATCCATCACAGCTGTTGGACTCCCTGAAAAATATAGAGATAGCTGTGTGTGTGTGCGTGTGTGTGTGCCTGAGCATGTGATCATGTGTGTGTGTCATTATATATAAATATTTTGAAAATGTAATGTAATGTAATTGGACTTGCCTTAGCCCCTGGCAGCGACAATGAACATTATGCTGCAGGGGTTTCTCATCCCACTGTGAGTCTTTGTGTAGTTTGCTTTGTCTGCCGTCTCATGAGTGTAAAACTATAGGGCATTTCCCTGCTAGTCGCTTAATACTTCAGTATTAGCTCATAGCAGAAACACCTGCGGCTTGGGAGCTAGCTCAGTCCATGCTCAAGTCACCTCATAAGCAGTCATCAAGAGACCAGACCCCTTTAACCCCCAGAAGATAAAAGTCAAATTTTAGGGGACATCCTAACTCCCTCTTCTTTGATATACATTATTCAGAAAGTTATTGGCTGGTTTTATATGGCACAGCGGGTGTATTTACGGTAGGGAACGTGCGGTTAGATCAGTAATGATGTACTCTGAATGAACATTAGCGGATAGAGCTTGCCAGCACCAGTGCTCTCTCTCACTCAGGGAACCCGGGTGCTTACCTTCCTTTTATTTAAGGTTTTTTGACAAAAACAGTGCCTCTGAAAAGAGCCTGTGTAGTGATTTGCTGCTACAGTCACAGAAATCTTCACAACCTAGCTATTGCTTTTAAGGAGTCAAATTGTTGGCATTATAATGTTTCTGTGAACCCCCTGGTGATATAGCCAGTTTTACTATTAAAATATAACAAAAACACATATTTTGTCTGGTGCAACAGTAAAACAGTAAATTAAAATATTCCAGTTGTTATGATGTTAAGTATGTGTCTCTATTCTTCTGCAGGCAACAGCGATTGAACACATTTTATCACATTTCATTTATTTCCAAAAAGGCAATGTTTAATGGCCAATGCTATATTCATGGGTCCCATCTCTGGGAATATTTATATTTTATGTGTTTTTTTCTTTTCCCTTAAGATCCTGCATATAACACATGTAGAGATCCTGGAACTCCGGCATATGGGATACCAGTGCAGGCACAAGGATATGAGGTATTCCCATTCTCAGTAAATGGAATGTTTATTCCATTCACATTTCAGTGTCATATTATCTGTATTCACAACGATGCAGAATGGCATTGTTCTGAGGACCATCAAATATTCAGTCTTATGTTTTGTTTTTGTAGGTTGGAAGCAAAATCTTCTTTAAATGTCGGAAAAACTACCACATATTGGGCTCTACGACAAGAACATGCCTTGAAAACTTAACATGGAGTGGAGTACAACCAGAATGCATATGTAAGCATTAGAGTGTTCATTTATTTATTTTATACATAACTGCCTTATGAGAACCATGCAGTAAGAATGGGAGCGAAAGCTTTTTTAAAAAATAAAAATCCAGAGGGTAACGCAGAAGCAGTCACACCCATCACCATTCTGCTCGTCAGTGACTTATTAATGGCTCTAGAGAGAGGCGGCTGTGACAGCTTAACTGAATAAAATATTGTTTTAGCAAACACAACTTTTTGATTCAGTGAATTTCGCAGATCCCAAGCCTCACGCGATCACTCCACAAAGCCACCGCGTGCGCTACATTTTTCCCCCTAATAACATTCTTCTGAATATATGCGTCCTGAGCTATATATTCAGATTCAAAGACAAATCGCTGCGGAGAGCCATTGAGCAGGAGAGAGGGAGCCAGGGGAAGGGGGTACGCATTTGAAAGAGTGATTCTTAAGAGAACAAGAGTGTGGAATGCGTGCATCAGCAAAAAAATGAAAGTTAGCCAAGTTTAAGCTGTTCGTTCTCCAGCATTAAATCTGTGGGTGAGTTTGACTGCAGAACTGGCAAAATCCTTCCGGCTGCTCCCTTGCATAAAAGCTTCTCTGACAGAGGCCGGAGAGAGAGAGGTAAGGGGGAGGTGTGAAGACTTAGTTCATTTATTATGTAAGATAGCACTCTGGGCATGTTTCATAATTTCTGTCCCTGTGGCGTGGTTTTATCACTGCTTGCCGAAGTGAGGGCGCCCAGCATTAGTCCTCCCCCCTGCTCCACTCAGGATACCATGCGGGTGGCGTGATTTCTCCACACTTGTTTGTGCTTCCAGCTCACGCCTGCAGACAGCCGGAGACGCCTTCTCACATCGACGTGAAGGCTATAGATCTCCCGACGCTGGGATACACGCTCATGTACACGTGTCAGGCCGGCTTCTTTCTGGCGGGGGGATCTGAACACAGAACGTGCAAATCGGATGGGAAATGGTCTGGAAAGCCACCCATCTGCAAAGGTGTAACCAAATAGAGGACCAGCAAATCATTTGTTGTTGTTAAATTAGCAATTTATATTCAAGCCGGTTATTTTAAAAAGACTGTGCTAAAGGCTGTGATTTTCTGCCCCGCATGCTATTTCCCACTTGAAAACCAGTTCCATAATTAAGAATATTGCATTATATTTCTCTTTTGGAAAAGGTTTTTGCAGTAAGTCTCATTCTTAATAATAAACTTTAATGCTATCTCTAATGGAGCGGCTGCATCACATACTTAAATATAATGGAATCATTGTTAATGGAGTGCGTGCGTCACATCCTCTGATGTAATATAACAATTTACTCATACTTTACTCATGCTGTCTTGCAGTTGGGCCCAAAATAAATACCAAAACGAAAGGAGCAGATTCTGATGTACAGAAAAATAAGATCCATGGTATGTAACCTTTGCTGTGTACTTTTAGATACCTGCAAAAATGTTGGCACTTAAATGATTATTTAATTCACAGTACAGTCTGTCTGCATGCTAGATACTTCTGTGAATAGAACTGCTGGCAGTACTAACCAGATGGTCCTCATTTTGAGAAACTTTATATGACTTTGAAATGCTGAAAATAGGGCATATTACAGTATGGTTAAGTTTTGCACAGAAAAATGGGAAAATTACTTTAACAACTAGTTATGTAATATAATTTTTCTCTTTCAATCTTTTTCCTTCAGTTCCTGCAGATGTGTTTTCTTTAAACTCTGGCTGGACTGGTTTCTATGAGTACTTGGGGAAAAGACAGGCTGCCACCATAACTGTCAATGGATTCAATGTGACAACTAGTAAAGTCAATGTCACACTTCTGGAACACAGTACTGTCCAAATTAAACTGTCAGGTAAAGTATATAGACTGTTGTCAGTTTTCTGTGTTATTTATTTAGTTTTTATTTATTGATTTTTATTTTTATGGTATATGGTGGCATATACTGTAATGGTATCATCACAATAAATAATTTTAATAATCCAAAAGGGAATCAACAAAACATAAGGTTGTTTTTACGAATGTTATATCTTTTCCATGGAACAATATTGTATATACTGCATAATTGCAAAATATACAACTTCTGCATATTTATGCTGTATTTTGGTCCAAACATTAGTTGTGTATTTTTTTTCAGGAACATATAAGAAAGAGGAAAATCATTTGCTGCTAAAGGTCTACCAGATCGGAGGTCCTGTTGCACTTTCTTTCAGTAAATTTAAGAATGACAACTGGGCAATGGATGGATATGTAAGTGAAATGAATATTATCTCAGAAAACTACTAAATTATGTATTGATACATTTGAAAGTAGTTCCTGTGGTACATTTCTACTGACTTTCAAGTTTTCAGAAAAATAATTTTATACAAGCAGAACGGGGGACATGTTATCATTTAAAATTAGGTTTTGTGTGTATTGAGCAGTACAATAATGTCTTTGCACACTTAAAACACGTTGAGAAAATTACTCTGGAAAATTATTTTTTAAAATATGATTGTGATGTCAGACATAAATTAGTTGAGTTCATGTGGTGGATGGTAGAAGTATATTTTTTATAAGGAATGCATTATGACTCTGTAATCTCCTGTACATACATCAGTGGTCCCAAGACTAATCGGAAGATCCAAAGTGATTCGTCGGAACATGAATACTAAAATATTGAAACCAACAATGATTCTACAAAAGTTTATTTTGAATCACATGAATCTTCTGTGATGCACACTCAAGTAAAAGTAACTTTTTTTATTTGCGGTGGTCCAGGTGACAGCAGAATCTGACAAGAATACATTTGTGTATCAAGGTTTTATACATGGAAAGGATTTTGGGAAATTTCAGTTTACAAGACAAGGTATGTTCAGGTTTTGTAGAATATTTACTGTAATTCACCTGCAGTTTCTTTTAAACCCTCTGAAACACTCCAGTGGCTACTCAGTATGTAAAACTAGCAATATTATCTGATGCTGCTGTGTAACAGGAGAACCATAATCTGTGTTTCCCCCATTTTTACAGTGCAGCATATTGTAACCAAACTATTTTCTGTCTTGTTTTTTAGGTCTAATAACAACAGACATGGACCCTTCAAATCCATATTATGGCACAAACAGTAGCTCAGTGGCAGCTGCTATTTTAGTGCCATTCTTTGCTCTAATTCTATCAGGGTTTGCCTTTTACCTCTATAAACACAGGTAAGGAGTGCTCACCAGTTGCCTCCCGTCACACATTGGACATTTAAGTCCATAATGACAGAATGTAAATCAGAATTATTTTATAACAGTTATGGGAAACTCCTGTGACACTTGCCCTGTAGGTAATGCTCCCACAAATATCAACCAAGTTGGCACATTACTGCATGCTTTATTAAACATGAAACCATTTGCGTGCAGAAATCATATCAGAAACGAGCATGGGAGTTTTCCAAAGCTACCAAAACAGGATTTTTTTGTGACATTAATGTCCAAAAGGATGAAAAATCCCCTATATTAAAATAAATAAAAAAAATTGGCAGGGTACTTTCACAAGACGCAGATGACAGTGAGAGACCCAAAGATGTAATCAGGGCCGGCTGCAGGTAAGACACAAGAAACTAAATCATTAGGCAATAATTTCTCTACTTCCATATTGCCATTGTCCTTTTTTCTTTTTCCATACCTTACTCTAGACAAAGAACAAAAAAAACAGTTGGACAAGAAAGGATGCAGTGTCGTGTTGTTTGGTCTCATAATAAATTTTCATCTGTCAACATTTTTCAGCCAACTAAATCTTTTCCTGAACGTGTCCACTCAAACAAAATACAGTTGTAATAACTATTTATATGACCTGCCACATTAGGAAAATTAGGGTGTAAGACAAAAATGAAAGCATCAGTCATAGTTCAGTGATATTATAAGCAGACTTGATGGACTTTTGTTGCTGACCATTGTGAGTGAATGCATTAACTCCAGGCCAAATACTGGCTGTTTAGGTATTCAACGATCATCTTTTGGATAATTTCCACAACATGTTTACAGTTATGGCTTTTTCCTTATTTCACAATATTTTATGCTGAAGGCCAGACATAAATATGATTAATACCCCCTCCTTTGTTGTTATATAATATGCTACAACAGACCACATTATACTGTGTTTGGGAACTAAGCTTCATAATCACCTTCTGCACCTCATTCATACTGTCATACAGGCAGAAGTCTGTTTGGAAGTGTGCTTGTTAATATGATTATGCAGATTTTTCTTTTTTTATTTCCTTTAATTGTTGCTGCTTTACCAGCTACAGATACAGTATGTATTAATACTGTCCCTATGCTGTTTATCCTTTGGTTTTCGGACATTTTATTATGAGCAGCATGGTTTTCCTGACAGCAAGCCCCAGGGCTTTCCTTAGTTTGGTGGATGTAAAACAAGAAAAAGGGAAATGCTCTTATTTTATGTAGTTCATTGTTATGAGTCATTGCTAGAAAACCCACTTACTGAAATCTATATTCAGCCATCTAATTTTCATTCTCTGCTTTTGTATTATAATGAAAAATAAGAATAACATTAATACACGACTCAGAACAATTCGACGGGTTTTCTTAGTACGATTCAGAGAGGTTGTTACACCAGTGTCACAGGGGTAAATAATGCAGTGTCTGGAAAAAGTAGCTGTTTTTCCTGCTTTTCTAACAGCCTTTACCCATCATTATGAAAGAACAGGGAGACAGTTCAAGTGTAAATCAGATCCATGTGATTGGGAGCACTTTTTCTATTTAAATTTTTTTTTTAAACAGCTAAGCAGCTGCGTCTCTGAAAAATGAATGAGAAATGAGATTATATTTTCATAAGCCTTGTATTTTGAAAACAGAGAATCGTAAACGCAACTACATACACGCTTCTTTCATTTTTCAGAACAAGACCAAAAGTACAATTCAACGGCTATGCGGGGCACGAGAACGCGAACGGACAGGCTTCGTTTGAGAACCCCATGTACGACACAAACATGAAACCCACCGAGGCCAAAGCCGTAAGGTTCGACACAACTCTAAACACAGTCTGCACAGTGGTATAACCTTTATGGTCTGCTTTTGACTGGTCCACAGCCATACCTCTTGGGTACGCAGTGACTTTGATGCCATATGCCAATTCTCCCTTGTGACTCTTCGCTTTGCTAAGACAGCGTATTCACTTTATACAAACTTCCCTGTGGATATGATACAATGATCAATTATACGAACAAACAATTTTATGGACATACTACAAAAAAAGACTTTCCATGGAGCAAAGACCAAGATTATGGCCAAGATTACAAAGGAATGAAAGATACTTTCTTGGATACTAATGAGTTTCTACCTTTCATGGCCCTTGCAGGATGAACGTTGTTATTCTTTTTTCTTTTATTTCTACTTTTTCAATAAAATTCTCTTGGGACAATGTTGAAGTGTCTTGAAAAGCCACATAATTGTTGAAAAACGTATTTCCTTCTTCTGAAGATGAACCATAAAGGAAACAGAGTCTTTGAACCAACATGGTCGCTTGCACCTTGCCAGACTTCAATAATAAGAGAGAGAATATGCTACAGCTGCAAGTGTCCCGCAGATGAACTTTGCTATCAATTCTCTAGATAGCAGAAGGATTTCTCTCAGCTGTTGTGTTGCAAAAACATTACTGCACAATTTTTGCACTAGTGTGTTTATGAATGGATTTCAAACTGGTTCAAAAGAGAAAACAATACTAGCAAACAGAAATACATACAGGGTTTCTATACGCTGATCATGTGTATATAAACATGTATTTCCATGTATGCAGGAAGCATGTTGTCATTCTAAGTTTTGACAGGTTGATTTTATTTTCTACTGATTTTGCAAGAAAAAGAAAAAATGAGAAAAAGAAAATAAAAATTATTATGACTCTTCAGCTCAATTTTGAACTGCAGTTCAACACCTTGGTTCCTACTGGGAATGTTGTTTTTCTTTGATCATTTTACCTTAATGCTTACTGTTGGTGTCACACCAGTGCCCATATGTTACTTTTTTTTTTTTAAAGCAGAAGCCCAGGACTTGCAGAGTGTCAGTTAAATAGTATGATTGAGGTTTTTTCTTTGTTGGATTTTATTTCCCTTTTTTTTTTTTTTTGGATGATTTATGTGATTTTGTTGTGTATATCAATTGATTTATTTTCATTCTATATTCTTCTTGTTCTGTGTAGATTTTGGTGTTATGCAGCACATGAACTGTCTTTAAAAAATCACTGGATGGGAATTTACTGTAACCCAGCCTTTCAAAATAGACAAAACTAGTAGATGACCGATATATGAGTGCAAGGCCTAAAGGGTTCAATTGCTGGCTCTCTCGCTGAATCCACTGAATGTTTTTGTTTTGTAACATGATTTGTTTTGTTTGGTTTTTATGCTGTTGGTATGTGTTCGAAAATTTACAGCAGTCCTCCATTATATATGTTCTGGGTCAGGTGTTTGTTACGCAAGATTAAACTGATATGTGGAATCATGTACCGCACAACCCTAAAATAACTACTAAATATCAAACAAAGGAGGTTCCTGCTGCAAATCTTCACATGTGAATATCATCTACAGAGAGGAGTTTTATTTCTCTATAATGCTGTAGAAAATGAAATGTTTTTTTTTTTTTTTTTCCAAAATGCTGCATTTACTTTATATCACAGCTGTAAATGCATCAGTGTGTTCATAGTGTGTTTTCTGTGTACTGGTGAATGCCCAGTGGAGGTTTAGATCCGGATAGCATTCCTTCCTGGGCAGCCATGGCCATCTGGAAGTAGAACTGGCGCAGAGAGTCGTACATTTTCTCTTTAAAAAAGGCATTGGCAACATAAATTTTTATTACATATCCCTCCCATTGTAATTCAAAACATATCTCGAAGAAGATAATTTGATGACATGCTTCAAATTTACACCCCATGAAACACTGCCTTATTGAATTGGAAATGTGACATGGCCAATATGTCTGCTACACTAATGATGTATTTCATTGCACCACCAATGTGTGTGTTTGAGCGCTGGGCTCCTCAGGAGCATATACACTGTGATTCCAAAAGTCATGGTTGAGCAAGCTGGTTTCCCGATAAGCTTGGTAACATAGTGCGTGTGCTTATATATTCAGTTACAAGCTTTTTATGTATGTGTGAACTACCTGCTAATTGCTGTGTTCAAATCAGACACCTGTTGCATTGGCATTCAGATCCATTCATCAGTGGCATAGAAAATATGAACTATAACTTTGTGAAATGTTTACCTTCTGATATCAGATTTTATCCAAGTCATTTCAGAGCAGAGGGGATGTCTGCAGTGTGTGTGTGTGTGTGTGTGTGCGTGCGTGTGCATGTGTGCGTGCACGCGTGTCATCAAGTGTACATCTTTAAAAAGTATGTAAAATAAGAAGCATTCGCTTAACCTTAATTTTTCTAAGAAATTTTATATTTTTCATTTAATATTGCTGAAATCAGTACCTATGGTTAAAAAAAATGGTGCGTTAAAGCTGGCTAGCTGAGGTGCAGAATCTGGGATGGAGTTGGTGTCCCGCCTTCCACCGTTTGCTTCTCGTGATGTTTTTACCTGCAGCTTTCCTCCATTTCTCTCCTCCTTTTAGGCTCACTGCAATAACGTCGTCCTCTCCTCCTCTGTAAAATACCTTTACCATCAGAGCTGTAAATCTGCCCTTTGACACATGCCTTTCCATCAGCCGCATCGCCATTTTACCATGCGCTTTCGACTTGAAGTAGGTGCAAAAGAAAATGTTTTTTGTACAGAAATATATTTTTTATGAAGAATTTGTAAAATTATTAAATATGCTGTACTTTTTTGATTAATGTAGGTATAAAATTGTTAAAATAAATGTTTTTACTATACAAAATGTAAATTTATCATTCATGTAATTTACATATATCACAAACATACTGATACAGTATTTCATTTAAATCCATAGATTTCTGCACACTACTGTCAGTACAGACAAAGCTGTATAAAATGCCATGTGTCCATCAAAGAATCACCTATAAATTGTTATATAGTTTGTTCACACCACCTTTTGAAGAAAAAAATATATATTTGAGACAGATTAAATATTTGATTATAGATTTTTTTGTCTGTGCTGAATGTTTGTTTTATTACATTAATTGTGTAACACCTTTTATACAGCAATGATGGAACCATATACTGAAGCAAAATGTGTTATTTCAGAATTATTAACTTTTTCATTGACTCAGATAAGCAGAGGACAGGAGTTAATTATTCATTTTAACTGAGTCATTCTGTTCATGAAACGTAAATATTTATTTACTTTGAACTGTGGTAATAGTCATTTATGTGCACATTACTAAATTTTCAATGGGGAACTCATTGGGAATTTTTATGATGTCAATAACCAATAACTTATATTTACTCATATAACTGTGTTGTTATATGGTAACAATTCATGCATTCCGTGTTAATAATGTAGTACATAGAGACAATAAAGACAAACTATTAAAATTATGATACAAATATAACCAAGATTAAACCAATACCAATAATCTGATTTGATGATTTGCAAATAATTATAGTCTTCTGTTGAAACCTGATCAACCAAAGTGTAATATGTAGTGGGGGCCACCCAGATTCCACATATTGAATGATTGCATGTTGAGGAAATTCCCAGTGGACATCAAGGAAATCCAACAAATGATGCTCTGACCTAGCTCACGAGTATAAACCTGTCTCTACAGGCTGCTGCAATGGCCATATGCAAGTAGGAGTAATACGAATTTAACCAATTAGGGTAGTCGGAGACTTCTTTCTTGAAACAACATCGTCAATAAGATCCTTGGGGATAATTAGTGAACTGCTGTTTTTTAAAAAGTCTTTTCATGCATTCTCTTGTGGCTTTGCCTGACCCACTCAAGGACGTTCACTGTCTCTTCAAAAAAAAAAAAAATGTGGCTTTGCTTTGTTTCTCCAGTTACTGCGCTGGTAAATTGTGAATTTGAGACATGCTTTTCAGTTTGTGGCCACTTCCAACAGTGTTTCCTCGCAGATGCGTTAATCATTCCCTGCTGACAAGAAACAGTGCTGTAACATGATTCCGACACCCATATGACTGATAATGTGGATGGTGTTGCCTAGGTGATGTACAGTGTTGGGCTTGTATCAAAGGTAACATGTTGAATATAGACCAAATGTTACATTTTTGTTTTGTAAAACCAAAGAATACATCAGCCACATGTTTGCCCTCTCATTCACATTCCTATTAGGAAAGTATATATGAGAATTAGGATGGCATGTATGGGAAGTTTCTTGCCACTTGCACATACAGACCAGTTCTCTGCAGGGACAGATTCTGTTCAGACACAAGCTGGGCTTGAAGCAGTTCTGTCAACAAGAACTGGTATGCCTTTTGGTTTTGCTAGTTTATTAGAATGTGTAAAAAAAAATAAAAAAATTAAAATAAATAAATAAATATATATATATATATATATATATATATATATATATATATTCAATCATTTTAATACCGTCATGCTGCATAGTCTGTTTAAAAGGGCATTCTTATTTTTTGTCTCAGTCTGGAACATGGCATTAAACCTTACAGGATGACTAATGATGAATGTCATGTACTTTTCTCTGTGCAACAGTCTTGACATCAGAGGACAGATGAATGCTTTCATCTCACTAAGCACAGGTAACGCATACAAAGTTACTGCTTTCCAGTGCTAATTATTGTACTAGTGAAGGAAATATGGGCGGGATTCTTGTCACACATGCTTTGGAGTATCTGCGTGGACTTTGCCCCACTGAAACAGAGTAAGCACACAGCCTCTCATCATTTCACACAAACTGTAGCCATTTAATTTTCAATCCATCATGACAGCCTGTGGATGCAAATTATTCAGTAGAATCCTAGCAGCAACTTTTTTTTTGTCCATGTTTTCTGGATGACGGCTGATTTGACACATCATTATCCATCTTTCGGATGAGACGTTAAACCGAGGTCCTGAGTCACTGTGGTCATTAAAAACCCCATGACACTTTTCGCAAAGAGTAGGGGGTTCCCCGGTGTCCTGGCTAAATTCCCAACCTGGCTCTCTCAAACTTGCCACCTAATCATCATAGCTAATGTGTGGTGAGCATTCTGGCGCAAAATGGCTGCCATGCATCACCCAGGTGGGTGCTACACATTGGTGGCCGGTGAGGTGAGTTACCACTCATCACTGTAAAGAACTTTGAGCGTTCGGTGCAATGATTCATTCATTCAGTCATTATGTAATGCAAAATAGAAACATTTGGAAGCGGTGGATTAAAGGCCTGTCAAGGAATATACAGATTTGTAAACCAAATCATAGTTATGAAGCGATGAGAATGATTCAGGTAGGCTCACGTGACAAATTCATATTTAACTAGAAGAGTGCACTCAGTAGAGTGCAGATCTCTGCCAGGCATTCCAAACGGAAGCAGTTATTTATCACTTGCGGCCCCTAGCGACCGGTTAGGAGTTAGCACTTAATCTATTTCAATGGACAACAATGGTGGAAATTAATTCAAATAAAATACTTGTCGTTGACCGATTTGCAAAACATTCGAGAATTCAGGTCCTTGGCCTGCTGTCAGCATGCACAACACATATTAGGCTGATCTGCCCAGTAGTATGCAAGATTAGCTCCAGACAGAGACACAAACACACACACGCACAAACATACGCAACCAAATGCATGATCCCCTCCAGGCTCCGCCTGGCGGAGATAATAATAAATTTTTTATTAGACAAGAAACGAGTGTAGGCCTGTCAACGGCAATATGTTGACTGTTTTGGGATGTTTTCCTCTTCTCTGTTGGGATTAGATCTTTTTTTAAAACCAGAAACAATGAAATATGCTTTAGTGCAACATTCCACTGTCACTAGTAAACATGTGACTGTATTAACTTAGAACCTGTTTACATCCTCATGAACATCTCCCTATGTATTGGAGAGAGAAAAGCAGCATTGCAGCTTCTGCCGGTTACAAGTCTCCTGAACTGTCTGTTTTTTTTTTGGTTTTTTTAAATAGTGAAATCAAAATGTGAACTGAAGACCTGGCTCTCTAGGGGCTCACCCCCAAGTTTCTGCTGAACTCACACAGCAGGAAATCCCCAGAAACAGGATGCTTTTTTATTTTTATATTTTGGAACCAACATTCCTGTCTGCTTCAAGATTGTTGCTTTGGGGAGGATCAGAAGCGAGGATTGCCATCAACACACAGTCGATGACTTGGCAGATTTAAAGGTATGTCTTAACACTGTAACTAAAGCAAACATAATTTTTAGGGAATACAAATACAAAACAAATAGGCCTAAAACATAGTTCTTGGAGTTTGGTTACTAGCTAGCATAGTATAGGCCATTTGCCTATGGTTGGTTCCTTCTGGTAGTGTATCAACTAGTAATTAGTTGCAGCATACTATGAGTGATCGTTTTGTGAGGCAGTAGCCAGCTGCCCTGAATCATGGCAAAAAACAATACGTAAATGTTAATGTACTGCTCACTCAGTTATTTTATGTTTGAGAGATGGTTGCTGTTTGTTTGGTTTGTTGTCGATGGTGTTTTCCAGCGGTGTAACACTGTTTAGCTAACTGTCAATATTGATGGCTGACTGGCTAGTGATGTTCACATACCTTTTTTCTAATGTGGAGCTGCCTTTAGATGACTTTTGCCATAAGTCCCCTGTGACCAGATGTTATTGTGAACTCACAAACTCGCTCACGCCTTTTCTTACCGAAGTAGGGCAACCTATTATAAACACAAAGACTCCCATTTTCAGCTTAAGCAAGGTCTAATAACGTATGGAACAGTCAAGTGTGTGTTTTTATTACACGTCGACACACATCTGACCTATGGTGTTGGAAATTGTTTCTGGTTGCCATTCAGACTTTGTTTGCCATTCAGAAGATCAGATTTCTTTGATTAAAATGTTTCATCTGGAGATCTTTCTTTGCCTTTGGTCATCATTCGATCACGTTGCTTTCATTTTAGATGATTTCTTTCCTGTTGCTGGAAAATCATGACTCTTCCTTCCGAATGTCTGCAATGACTGCACTCTGGAGTGCTCTCTGAAGAGCATTATGTTAAATTAAATATATTGAGTGACAATCAAATAGCACTTTGGTAGCTCGTGCTAAGCTATATCTGCTTTAAACATAAATCTTTTTATTATTTTATTTCCTCTGCAAAGTGTTCTGTGCCATTGTACGCACTCAGTTCAGGACAGCGCAAACTAGTATGTGTGTCCAGTGAAATTCATGCAGCCAGCCATCGGCTCTTAAATCTGCGTGTGCAGCCAGAGGGCTACACACCAGTAACAATTCAGTGTGAAGGGAGGCCTTTGGGATTACTTCAAATAATTAATTCAGGTAATTGCTATCCTTGTTAATCAAAGATTCTCACTTCCTCTGGCTTTGTGTTAGAGAATTCAGTTGAGTAAAATTGATTTAATCATTACGAAGAATAACTTTCAAGATGAAAAACAAAATTCTGTCACAAAATAAATTAACAGATTTATTGGAATGAGTTATCTAGTTTTTTGGAAAATATGTTTTCGACATTTATCTAAATATCTTATTTTTTAAAAACTTAAAACCTCACATTTTTATATTGCCTAAGTAATTAATCATAAGGTTGGCAACAACTATATTTAAAAGACTGACATGGACTGACATTGTGTCTTGTGAATGTTGTTTGCTGAATAAATTATGGCCTGAAGCTTGATCATAGAACAGTGCTACATTGTTGTAGTCTGTTGTGCACAGACATCAACACTGGCCTTCCTGTGATGGACCTTTGGATCAGAGTCAAATTGCATCCACTCAATGTGTTTTGATCAGGACTGAATCTCAGTAATTCAAATGAAGCTGATCAAAGGTGCTTTGGAATGCACATAATGCCAGGTTATTTTCTCCCACCACCATCTGCAGCACCTGTGATACCTCTACTGTAAGACATGACATTCTACTCACTGAACTTCTGCCGTCTCAGTTTAACTGTTAAATCAACTTAAATTATTTTCTTGTTCTTAACTCATATTCATTTATTATTTTCATCAGATATGAAAATACTGTTGGTTGTCTGCTATTGACAAAACTGTTGCAGAATGCTCAAATGTAATCAGAATTTGTCATTAACATTGGTTCTAAAATATAGGAACCTTTTATCCTCAAACATAACATATTGATTATAAATTATAGTAACCATTAAACTATTAACTTTTGCTTGTCAACAGAGGTTGGTTTGGTGAAATTGATAACACTAACCAGAAATAAAATATGCTGTACAATTTTAAAAAAAACAATACCACCTTTTGGAATAGTGGTGTAGTCTGTTTAGTTTTAAACATGTAAGTGGGCACCCACACTGGGATAGCGTATATTTATCCTACTGTTGAATAAATTAGTTTATAAGGGAGTGACCATGATAAATTTAACCTGACTCTTTCAGCCGCCTGCTGTTAGACATTGTTGTTTTCTTTAAAGTCTGGGAGAAGTTTAATCGGTTTTCTGCCAACCTAAATCTGCGGAATTCTTGCTCCAATGGAGCTTTTAAATAGAGGAGTCTCCTGTTGAAAATTTGCCATGCCATCCATCCAAAATCTTGCCTCACTTATTTATCTGGATTTTGGACCCAAACACACAGGATGGCTGTTGGCTTTGAGGGGCAACAGGAAATAATTATATGCATTTAGGACTCATTGTGCTGATGAGTGCAAGCTTATTTCCTGACTGCAGGCAGAACAAATTGACAACGGGGATGTTTCCAGAAATTCCATCGATAGACACCTAAATTTGGCCTTTCATACAGCTGCCATGAACCAGGCCAATAGTTCCTCATCAAGCTCAGATACTTTAATCATGATTTTGGTCTGACAGGGTCTCTACCCAAGAATGTGCTGCCAGACACCACTTCTGGTCCCTTTCTAGCCTAGCAGCTAGTCTGCATAGTCCATACATCAGATGAGGTCAGTCTGCAGGCAGAGCCCAGACTAGCAGGATTCACCATTAGCATTAGCAGTGAGATGTGGATAGTCCTGCTGATGAAAGCTTTCCCTCCCTGATCGAGACTTCAGTCATTTTTATGTCACCATGTGGGGGTGCTGGCTATACACAGGACTATTTAAATAGACAGGAATTAAAGGCAAAATTAAAGACGAATTAAAGGAAAAACCAACTTAACGTGTCTTAAGATGTTGGGCCACCGCAAGCAATCAGAATAGCTTCAGTGCAACTTGGCATAGATTCTACAAGTCTCTGAAACTCTACTGGAGGGATGGAACACCACTCTTCCAAAAGATATTCCCTCATTTTGGGCTTTGATGATGATGGTGGAGAGCGATATATAACATGTCAGTCCAAAATCACCCATAGGTGTTCAATTAGGTTGAGATCTGGTGACTGCCATAGCATATGATTCACATCATTATAATACTCATCAAACCATTCAGTGACCCATCATGCCCTTTGGATGGGGGCATTGTCATCCTGGAACAGACTACTCCCATCAGGATAGAAATGTTTCATCATAGGATAAAGGTGATCACAATAACTTTGTATTGATTTGCAGTGAGCCTTCCCTCTAAGGGATCAAGTGGACCCAAATCATGGCAGGAAAATTCCCCCCACAGCATACCAGAGCCACACTATCGAGGTCAAGCATTCAGGCCTGTGCCATTCCCTTGGTGTATGCCATAATAGCACTTTCCCACTTGTTGAGAACATGGTGAAGGATAACTCATCTGACCATATCCCTTTTTCCACATCTCTGTAGACCAGTGCCTATGGTTTTTGCACCATTTTTGCACCATCTCAAATGTGCATGCGTCTTTGTAATGAATGTTGCTCATCATGAATTTTCATTAAAACTGGATTTCCAAATTTGCATCTATTCTGTCAGCTCCATTTGTCTTCTTATGGACATCTTATTTTGTGTACTGATCAGTAAGGTTGTGGACAAAATACTGGAGATAAGGGGCCCGAGAAAGCATTAGCTATATAAATCTAACTGCAACCTTCTTGTATATGAGATATGTTTTTCTAAAGTGCAGTTTCTCATTTCTGACAGAGCCAGGCTGATAAGCATTCTGAGTATTCTGAGTGCTTTAAATATTCTCACAATCTGGCTGCCTGCATACATTCCATATACATTCATTCAGTATTAATCACTATTAATCAACTACTCCAGTAGTTTCACTCTGATGGAGAACATGTGATCCCTCCTGGTCTTGAACTGTTATAGCTAAATTATCACTGAATATTTCATAGCGTGTTCATTCAGAATTTCTGTAATCCATGGTATTATTGTTTGTGGGTCTAATTTCTACATCCATGATTAGTCTGGCATACGTATAGTTTATGCTACAACAGCATCCTTAACATTTTCTCTTCTCTAAGCAGAACAAATATGAGTTACTAATGATTTTGTAAATAAACTGGCATGTTAGCAGAGCAATCTGAAGCATTTCTGGCCCAATTTCAGCATTTGTGGCAGTTTAATTCAGTTTTTATTATTCCAGTTATGTGTTTGACCTGTTCCCATATAAGTACTGCAAATTGATGTTTTTCAGCAGTTCACATTTTCCTATTGGCTGTTTATTTTCATAACAATGAGGTGGTCAAATCTGTTTTCCTGAGAGAGATACTGTAGGAGTTTCAGAGCACTACAGATAAAATCCTACGACATGATCACCATGCTTAACACGTCCCCTCCCGTGGTCTCAATTCTGTATTTTCCAGAAATGTGTCATTGTAGAACACAATATTTTTTTAAAAATTGCTTATACAAAAACAAAGTAAAGAGCCCTTTAAAATAGCCACCGAAGAACATTTACTTACAATAAAATATTGTTTATTTAAACTTTGTGCTTTCTGGCTCAGTGGAGATGGAAATTGAGTTTCTTGTTTATTCATATTCAACTTCTCACCTTCTGGCTGTATGATCTGTGCTCTTATATTGAGGGAATGTGCTCTGCGTTCCCTTATATACAGGAACGCATAAAAAATACACACGTGTATGAGCTGGAACAATGCAACGTAAATCAGATCTGTTCATGTTCATGCCACAGCAGATCACTACACCATAACATGATCATGATGCTGGACAAAGAGACCAGAGTGTTAACTATGGACATAGAGAGATCAGAGAGTGATCACTGTGCAGGACACAATTTTTACCTGTGCCAGGAGCGTCACCTTAAACAACAAGCTTTTTCTTTACACGCGATTAGCCCGGATTAGCAGAGCTAAAGAGGTAGTTAGTCCTCACAATTATACTAACTCGTGTTTTCTAAACTCCTGCAGCAGCCTCACTCGACCGACTGAGACATCAGTCCTATTACTCTGAGTCACAGCACCACCTGAACAGCGGTAAGAAATCCACTGCAGATTTCAAGCCGTGGCCGTTCCACACATCAAGAGATATGATAGGCCTGCTAAGCTAAAGACCAGGGTCCCCAGCCAAGGGAAAACGTACTCTTCCTGCTTCTCCAGGTCTGACGCCACATTGTGCAGTGGATGTCTGTGCTAACTCAGGTCACTGAACTACAGAAGCAGAGAAAATATTCAGAATCAGGTCAGTTGGATTAAAACAGTTATGCAGGCATTAAAAACTCATGGTTGAGTATAAAAACCATGGCATTAAATGGCACTGGTCATTGCAGAATTCACTGTATGGTAAACCTCAAATTACATATTTTACAGCTTTTTACTGACTGATCAAATGCAGTTAGAAACCCAATGATAAAATCAGCCATCTGACACTCAAGGTGTCCAAAAAGTGATATAGTTTTAGTTTATTCTAAAAGTGTCCCTTTCACAAGATTCAACATTATTTTTGGGTTTTGGTTATTTAGATAGCCTCAGATGATTAGTAATTTTCCAGGTTGTACAAACGAGCACTGGACACAGCAGTATGCTCATGGTCAGGATCCGTTGCTGGAGAAACGCAAATGAAAACCACTGTTCTCCTTTCCTTTCACCTGGGAATAAAACTGCCAGGAGATGCCTCGTCAGATCCTGTGAAGATGTTTTTGCTCTGTCATCCTGTCCCTAAGGGTGGGAAAAGTTGATTATAGTAGAGAGGTTCTTTTACCTTTAAAATGGGATTTTTTGCAAATGGGTATACCTGACCTGCTTAAGGCTTTTAAAGCTTCTGTGATGCTAACTCTACTTGTCACATCACGGTGAAAATGCATCACTTGTAATGCTAGTAGCATAGTTGTTAAAATGACCAAGGTTTTTCCCCACTGCATTTCCATTTTAACAATGATGCTGGCCCTTGTACAGTGTACACAATCCCATACCTGACATTCTCAGTGGTGACAATGTGTAGAACAACACACAATGCATAATGGATAATGCATAATTGGGGACATGCTTACTACATTTCTCAAGCAAACTGAATGCAGACAGCCAATATTATTCATTTTGGATGTCTCAGATTTGTATCCTCAGAATGATTCTATGCATCACTTCTCTTTTTCATCTAGGGTGCAACACATTGTATGATGATAAATGGAGGGTCTGCAAATCGGCTGTTTTGACAGGCACAGCAAAGTGTTCATCAGTTTGTAAAAAAGAGTAAATAATATTGTGGGGGCTGAACTACAAGGTAGAGGAAACTGAGAAACAAAGATAATTGATGTACACAAATAAGAACCTCCCTGTCTGGTCTACGTCTCAAAACCCTCGACTGCACAATGTTGAGCGATGTATGAGCTTTATATGTAATAGCCTCTCATGCAAAGTCCTACTGAAAGGACAAATCCATTATGTAAGGGGCACTTTATGTTTATCTTGCTCAGTTCACAACCCGTATGGCGCCCCAGTGGAATTCTCGTTGCTTGTCAGCCTTGATATTATTTGTGGTCAAGGGGCTCACCTCTGGACCCCATTAAACTTGCCACAAAACACTAATTTAAATATTATTATGAACAAACAG
Organism: Anguilla anguilla; assembly: GCF_013347855.1. Lineage (NCBI taxonomy): Eukaryota > Metazoa > Chordata > Actinopteri > Anguilliformes > Anguillidae > Anguilla > Anguilla anguilla. The sequence goes on along the minus strand of NC_049218.1, from coordinate 16,124,969 downwards.
AGCATGCCCTGTGAGCTGCGATGAGCGCCTTCACACCATTCATTATTTGAAATAACTCCGTATTTTAGTCCTGGGTGAGCAAGGAATACATCTGCCATCAAGGCTCCTAAAAGACCAATATATAGGAGCACACAACGGAACGATATCACAAGCAAAGATTAGCGCTGATGAGTCTTCTTGGCATGAACGTTTACAATTATAATCAGGCTGTAATAGCTCATTTATTCTGGATTTCATAGGTGGCTGGAGAATGGTTTTCAAAATCGCTAGAGGGAATGGTACACCCTTTTAGATGGCAAAACAATAATAATAAAATCAGATCATATTTCACTTTGGAAGGAGAAAATATTTTCGTCTTCATAAAGAGGGATGAATGAGGAATGTTGTGTTCCTGCTTAATATTGTGTGTCTTCAGTGGGAGTTTGTTTCCAACATTGTGACTGCAGTCCGCTAATAACATCACACTGAACATCACACTGAATACAGCATCCATCTTCTTCCTAGTCCGTAGAAGATTCCCACTGAGACCTTACATGTAAATTCCAAACACAAGAATGAAAAGTGTGCATATAAAATATACACTTCATATAATGAGGGTTTTTGTGTGGAGGTATTGAAAACAGTTTCATTTTTAATATATTGACATGTTTGTGTGTAGCTCCTGTAGTAAGAAGGATATCTAATATAAAATGAACTCATAATCTGTGGGATATTGTAGTGATGTTGCATTTTTACTGGCTTGTCTGGGAATGTTGTTAGCCAGGTATGGCACTAGTGCTCGTGTATATCATGTTAAAGCGCTTGCGTTTCTCTTATATTGTAAATTGCTCTGGATAAGAGTCTCTGCTCCACTAATTTAATGTCTTTTTAAGAGTTATGGGACTTTTTTGTTGTCGTGTCCCCTTTAACCAGCTTACACCATTTGTATGCAGCTGAGAAGATGTGTCCCATCTGCAGGCCTGTGCATGTTAAACGAGCGCTAAATGAACAGTTTGGATGTTTAAAAGACCAAAGAAATATATTCATAAAATGTATTCAGCATTTTAATATTGTCTTATTTAATGTTTCCAGTTGGCAGTTTAAAGCATCCTGCCTATTTCAATATAATGCTGAAAATGCTTCTTCTCTAAACAGAGTGATTGTTACATGTGCTGTCGCTTTTAAACTCAGTAGTATTTTGGCAGAGTGATGGTGAATCAGATTTTACACTTTCGGACACTTTCGCCAGTCATTTGCATAGTATGTACTGTAGTACATATATTTGATGTGCCATTTATTCATTCCAGATTCCCTTCATTATTTCTTGTAAAAATAAAATATGTTATGGCCACTTCTGGAGTTCTTGTTAACAAAAATACCATACCTTAAAGCTAAATTAAACGTGGTCTTAAATCGTGTAATTTTCATATTATACTGGATGTGTGTGTTCTATCAACTATGTGACACAGTTAACATGAAAAAATCGATTAACCTTGAAAACTGCTGTTTTCTGATGTGAGCCTGATTTACAGGATGCTGTTGGTGTGACATTAATGTGAAAACCAGTTTTACATGCACATGATTGCGGTTGCACCATGTGCTTCTCTGCAGCCCATGTAGTTAGGTACCATGGTGGATAGCGGTGCTGGCAACATTCTATGGTGAGGCCATATATGTACTAGGAGCTTGGCCAACCACAAGACAAAGTCGTTGTGGAAGATACACAGTGAATTTTACCTCTTGTGTCTTATTTTCCAGAATACACCTCTGGAGGAATGCATTCCATATTAGCATAAAGATAAAAAATATATACATACACTTTGCACAAAAGGATGAATTACACTGAAAAACAGGCAAGCTGTCATGATCTTGCATCATTAGTTGTTTAATGCATTTTTTTCTGAATAATAGAGGATCCATCTCTAAATAAAGATGAAAAAAACATCTCTAAGGGTAATAAATGCAATTTCCATTATTCACCACGGCGAATAGGCCTGTATGGATCTTAGATGATGCATTAATTAGCTTTAGCCTGCAGTGCAGAATAATGCATTTAAGAACAAAACAATAAAACAATTTGTGGATCATATGAAGCTGCTCTTTTGGCCTCTTCGAATTCATTAAGTTTTGACAGTGTAAAAATAACATATTGAAATTATAAGAGCCATTATTTAGGCTCTCATCTCTAAATATTTATTTTTATTTACTTATTTTTTGATGGCTAGAATGTCCAGAAGGCTTTAAATTTCCTGGACTTTGATCATGTTTACTGGCCAAAAAACTGGCTTACATATATATGAAAATGATTGCATGTGTATTTTTGTTTTTGCAGGATTGAGAAGATGAAAGCAGTGGTGCTGACAACCTCCTGCCAGGAGCATGCCTCTCCCTCCCAGCCCTGAATCCCCAACACCTCCCCTTCATCTCATCTCTCAAACTCAAATTCTAGCAGCGATGGAGGAGAAACATGCTCCACCACCAAACAGCAGAAGGAAAGATAAACACAAGAGAAGATTACGATTGTTCAGTTGTTTCCACCTTAATTGTTCAAATATCAGGGACATCAGAACATCAGACAAAACATTTGTTTTTTATTAATTAATTTATTTTTAGAAAATGTAGTCTCAGTGATGCACCTGCACAGGGAACTGAAACCACTAAGGGAAAAACAAACCATTTTCCATAGTTATTGAAAATGTTAAGAAGGGCTAAAAATGAGTTGTTACATTCACAGTCCAGAGGAGGTTTTTTGTTTTTTTTAATTATTTATCATGTGTACATACACATCATAACAACCACAGGCAAGAACAGATCATTAACATTTCAATAATGGAAATTGTTTTGTCACATAAACATCGCTATACTGTATACATACAGGTCCTTGCGGGGTGCACTGTCTGCAAGTATTTGCTCCAAGCATGCTGTACGCCACCCTATTTCACTAATGAACTTACTTCCTGCAACAAAGAGGTAAAATAACTACCTCCTTGGTTGGCGCAAATACCTGCACTCACTGCAGTCTGCAGGGCCTTGAGTTGAGTAGTGCTGCCGTAGCGAATGAGCTGATGAACCTGGACTGTCAGCTGATGTAGAGAAGAAGGAATTTGTATCGTTTGGATATAGATTACTAAAAAAACTATATTTCAAAATCTTCAGAGCTGATCTAAAAAAAAAAGTGCTGTCAGATCATCACCACTGAGGGCAGCACAGAGCAGAAACCCATGATCATCAAATGTTTAAGGTATTTATTCTATGGAGCTCAGTTTTGTGTCACCTGTACTGGCCTGTAATTATATGCTGGTAATTAAATGTCATTATTTGGCTGAATAAATGAAAATAGAAGCAGCCTATGGACAGCAGACTGCTCTGTTGATTAAAAGGTAAGTGCTGCATTCCTGCTTTACTGATAACTGAACAAGGCTCTTGGGCTGCTCTTGCCAGGACTGGTTTCTGACCTATGTATTTCCATAGCCTTTTGGACCTAGACAGGGTGAGTATGGCTGCCGAGCTGATTTCTGTGTGTTGAGGTAATTGTCTATGGCACGCGTTGCCTGTGTGAGTCTGCAGGCTCAAGTACGATAGGCTCGTCTAAACAGTGCCCACCTGTTCACTGAATCCCCAAAAGCATTTTCAGCACATTAGCTCGCCTGTGAAAGGCTCTGGCTGAAAATGTGTTTTTCATTGTCCATCTGACTATTTGGGAAAGGTTGCGTAATTTGTGGGCTAGGTCCAAATGCCTCGTTGGAACATGTTCCAGGCACTGTTCTGCGGACTGGCACGGTTTTGAGAAGAGCAGGCAACGCTGTACCCGTGCTGTGTTTCCCACTTGCCACACTTGTATGTGAACAAACCTGCTTTGCACAGACTCACGCAGTGCCTACAGGTTCCATATGAAAAGACCTGGCTGAGTTACAGTACACTACATGAGTCATAGCCCAGTTTTCAAGCATGAAACAAAAATTCTGGCATGTGATTTTACAATCTGAGCGACCTTTGCAAATTGGATTGTAATCAAAGGAGTGGCATGGCTTGCTGTGGTGGTTTTTTGTTTGAAACTGAAACCAAATGTAAGTTTAAATAATACTTGACTCATACACTGAAAAAAAATTTCATTGATGTACATAAATTTGATTTACTTGTCAAAAATTATGGAATATTATAAACATGCAATGTTATTATATATATGTGCCATCAACTGATTAAGTACTTGGTATAAGTACTGTCCATAATTGTATTTACTGTAGTAAATCCACCAATTCAGATTTTGAGTGTATTTTTAGGCTTGGGAATGGTTTATCCGTTCATGATTGCTGGCTGTTGTAATGTATAGAGGTTTCTTTCTGCTTGCTTTCAAAGGTAACCTGTGAGAATGAAGAACGGAGAAGAAAAGGCCGGGGGATTAAAACAGCGCCTCCCATTTGCAGACATCAATCAGTGGTTATCTGTTCCTGGAGAGACAGTGAGAAATTGTGCCTTGGCTAGGGGGACATTCCTACAGAATGCACGGTGAATCAGCGGCAGTAAATCCAGTGACAACCAGAAAGCGGATCAATAGCAAAGCGGGTGACAAGCAGGGAAAAGGCGGAGCCACGTACACCCCTATGTCAGGTAAAGCTGCCGAGCGATCTCTGCAACACGAGGGAGTTTCTCTCCTTGGGGGTGGGGGGTGGGTGGGGGAGAAAAAACACACCTAATGAATTTATCACTGGAGTGGAGACGCGTCTCATCACACAATGCTGGCTGCGGTGACGCGTGCCGTTGGTTCCACTGCCGTGTTGACAGATATGTTTAGGAAGCCGTTTACTTTAAGTCCAGTGATCAAAGCCGGAGCTGCTGAGCCAGGTGTGTAAATAAGCAGGGGCCTCTGCTGTGCCACAGGTGATTCTAATCCAAATGGCAGCCACTCGTCCTTGTGTACCAGGGAGACTTACAGTCAACTGTTGCATTCACACAGGGAATAGGCGAGGTGTTTTCACTATGTCTGGGAGAAGAGACCAGATGAAAAAAAAGCTTAAAAAAAGATTGTCTGGTTGCTGTAATGGATCTCACATGCTTTTGGCATGTTAGCCATCAATTGAGCACTGAGTTAAATGTTTTTGTCTTTGATGTTTTCATTAGATATCAGCACACTAATAGAGATACAAAGGACTGAGTCCCACCTCTTCCCTTGCAGTTGGCTAATCATATAGGTATGTTATATAGACAAACTATATATGGGTTGTGGGGTATAGGAAATACCTCACAACCCATAACTTAGTGGATGGAAAATCCACCATCCTAATCATGAGACTTTTTCAAGGATTTTAAAAATTAGGTTAGTTCCAAGAAATACTGTCAAAGACTCTAGAAATTCCCTTTGGAGATGTTTATATTTGTTTGATCGTCTAATAAATAATATTGCACACTGTAGATGTAGGCACATGGCTGGTGAAACTAAATAAACAGCCTGAGGGAAATAAAGACAAAGTAAAATGAATCAAATCGGCATACATTTCAATTTGCAGTTAGATGTGTTACTGTTTTAAATACATGCTAGTGTTACTAAATATGTTGGGGGTTTTTTTTCAGAAATTTGGAAGAAATTGAGCTTGCTAAAACTGCTTCTAAAGATGGAAACTATCACTTTAATTGTATGTTTAATTTGAGGATTCATTTGGCCCAGCTTTAAAAGGAGTTACGTAAATTAGAAAATATGTGCCAGAATAAGAAGTGGAGAGCAAAAGCCTACATCTGGTACATGACCTCCCTGGAGTTCACTGCCAGGTCGCGGCCAGATTCCTTTTGCAGAATAGCTGCTGACATTCTTGTGGAGGCTGTCAGAATGCGTGGTTGGTTGACGCAGGCGTGCTGGGTGCTACAGTAAACAAGCAGCCCCTTCCTCAATGGCAGAGTGATGACACTTTACAGCTACAAGATTCCGAAGCTGACGCATCCTCCCGTAATACGGCATTTTCATCGGCGCTGACACATTCACAGATAAGATTTGGTTTTGTGGAAACACAATTGGTTCCACTGGCAGGTCAGCCCTCTTGAGTGCTCATGCTTATCTAATAGATTATGCAAACAGTATGGTGTGGCAGGGTGATTTCTGCATCACTTGCAGTTGGTTATTTATCATGCACAGTCTGGGTCTGCCGTCAAGGAGGCTGAACTGTTCTATGTGCTTTCGCAATTACATCCGGATGCGCATGATCTGTGACAGATCCGCATGTCATCTTCTGCAGGAGGCAAGCATGATTTTGTTTGTTCTGAACAGAGTAGTCTTGTAAAGGTTATGTGAGGAGATTACATATGCAGAATCTGTATATCGGAATTACTGTAACTCCAGTACCAGTAATGCCAATACTTACTAGTTTGCAGAAGGAAAAGCCGCTTGAGGCCCCCACAGGCATCTAAGAAGCCTGATAACCAGTGCTGATTAGATTGAATTTTCGATTATTTTTTATTCTAAAATTATTAATTGACCAACATTGGTTCAATTATCTGAATTATATTCTGTTCAATGTTTTTGATGCTGCACCATTTCGATTTTGCCATTGTAAGGTGTTTCTAGCAGGAAATGATATGGAGTACGCAAAGCTGTTGGTATTTATCACTGAAAACATGCTAATTCCAACTGCACTGACCACAATCCACTGCAGCTACAACTTCTGCGGGGGCAAACTTTTATCCAGACTTGCAACTCATGAATAACACATAGTGTACTATATCTGTTTCCTAATGTTACCTGACACATCTAAATCTACTACATGTGGGACTCCATGCTTTGAATATAAACCTGGATTAGAAAAGTTGCTTGAGGGAAGCTGAACACCCCTACCCCAGAGGGGCTGCAGTATAGTTGCTAGCAGGTTTCAGGATTTTATATTTTTTTCCCTGCAGGCAATGATACAACCTTTTTTGCCCCCCATATTGACTCCAATGGGATTTTCTTGTCTCTTGATTCCATCTGGTAAAATATACTGAAGTTTGGCATGACTGGATTGACCAATTGATTGATAAAATGGGTCAGGCTGTGGATGGCTGCAACAGCAGTGGTTGAAAGTTAAGGACAGATAGAACAGGAAAAAAACACAGGAAAAATGCCTCGGATCAGGACTCAAGTTGAGTGCATATTCTTAACATGCTAGCATTCTCCCCCAGAGCACGAAGAGTTGTGGAGCTGAGTACATGTGAGAATGTGAGACTGTAAGCAGTCCCTCCTGGCCCTGACCCTGTAGGCCTTAGATCAGATCGTTGTGAAGGTCACGCGGCAGATGGTCTCCTCGCAAGTTTTGACTGCAACATTACCTCTACCTACATAATTTTCACTAATAGCCACCTTAAGACCCAGCATGAATGGCGAGAGCAGGATGGAGAAGCACTGTGTGTGAGAACTGCAGCAATTTGCTGGCAGATAAGGCTGCTTATCTCTGTCTTAGCCTCTAATGATACACAGGTCTGTGCTGTTTCATGAGAAGTGCTTTTCCAGAGCTTAAGGATGAGAGAGGTTAGCACTGTGCATCGATTTCAAGAACATGTTTGCGCTCAGAGGAACAGTGGTGTCTTCCCTAACATGCTGGAGGGATGGGTTTGACCAGGTAATTTCATCTTTAACACGCTTACTGTTCACATATTTTGTAGGCTTGATCCCTGGTTATCAATTTATGGTGGTGAAATCATGCTTACGGACATCACTAACAGCTTTGATCTTTTTTCTTATTGTAAAAAATGTATAATTTTAGTTTTAGAGTCCCTGTTTGGATGAGCAGGCTGTTTTCTATGTGGCCACTGAGTGTATGTAGACTTAACAAAGCCTTATAGAAATAGAAAGGCTTAGACATTATATTCATAATGCACTGTCATGCCTACAGAATGCATAATGTAATAGCTTTCAACCTGGCTGCTTCTCTCCATTACAGGGGAGACACATTTCACATTTTCTGTGTGAAAGATATCAGCACACCTGAACACCTGAACACCTGAACACATTCTCTGGCTTCCTGATAAGGTTGGCTGAAGTGCTAATGGTTACATCTCTACTACCCAGGCATGCTCATGACTGTTCAATCAGAGGTCTGTCACAGTGTCAGCAGTAACACTCTCCATGTAACAATAAGGCCATACACAAACCAGGGAAAAATCTGAAACTACTCAATCAGTGACTAGCCAAGGAAAATATGGCCATGTTGGGAATGGGATTTAAAGTTTGATGTGTGACCACGCCCTGTCCCTTCCACTTGTACCTCACTCTGCCTGCCGTCCACTCCTACCCAAAACTTTCCTGCGCAGTTTTATAGTCCTGAAAATATATTGAGCTTCCATCCTGTGCTGCCATTAATGTGCTGCTGCTTTATCTCAGAGGATAAAGCCCCAATGAACACCTTCATGAAATTCAAAGATTGTTTTCTCAGAAATTATGCAAATTCACATGCAGTAATCGAGCTCCAGACTGATGGGAAATTACTTAAAGCTGAAGTATTAACCTCCTTGTGTGTCTTCTTTATTCTGGGGACATTGTGGATCTGTGATTTTCAACTTCACACTTTTACAGTCTATCACACGTTTATTTTACTTGTATGAGCTTCGGTCATCCGAAGGTCATCGCAGCATTGCTTCAACTGATCGTAGAAGTGACCACCAAACAGAATATGTTATTGTAAGCTCTTGAAAGCCATTTCTCTGCTCAGTCAAATTTACTTTGGCGTGCAGACATCTACTTAGTGTAAAAAAATGAACATGAACTGTGACTGTTCATACTGCACCTCCAGATGCAGAGAACAGTCAGCAACTCTGCAGAAAGCCAGAACTTGTTGTTTTTCCAGCCTTTGAATAATCTGTAAAAATAGAATATTTCTAATATGTAGGATATTTCCCTGTTTTTAGTAGTCATATTGATCATATGTATCAAACAAAATGTTTAACTGTCATTACGATACATCTTTGAAGGAATTCAAATTAGTTTCCAAAATGAATGGGTGTATTTGTAATCAAATCTTGAACAAGTGCCGCTGAATAGATGTTTTCCTGTTTAGTGTGGTGTTTCTGTGGATAGTACATGCATTGTTGATAGACAGGTTAACAATTATAAATGATCTGCTGATTACTTGTCTTGGATGTTTTTACTTCTCCATGGGATATCAAATTACAAATGTTTTTTCTTCTTTGTACTGTTGATAATGATAATGGTATTTATAAGTAAAGTTTGAAAATAGACTTTTTAAAATTCAACACTTGCATTTGCACATTTTAAGCGATGCCCTGGAAGGTATTGCTCTTTTTTGACAGGATGCACCTCTTGAGCTGAGTTCCTTTCTAATGGGGGTAACAATTTGTCCCTCTTATTGAAAAATAAATATCGTAACACTTCTACCTCCTCCTCTGCCTTTATCCCAGAAGATTTTGTAGCATCTTCAAAATTATAATCTCCCTTTAATGGCTCCGGGACCTATTTCAGTTTGTTTTTGACTGTTTTTTTGTTGTTGTTTTTTTTGCTGCAGCTTAATTTACACTACATTGTGAAGAGAGGGTTAATGTCAATATAACTCCCACTCTATTGTGAGGATGTTATGAAAAATATCTCGTGAGATAAACAGTCACAGTGCTGGTAGAAATGTTGGCAGTGCTAATATCTCAACACCCACCCAAATTACGAATGTGCTTTTGATCCCCCTGGACCGAGGATTCACGTTCATATCTGCCAGCTCATTTACATTTTAACGACTTCACACAGCTCCCTCCAGCCCTCGCCCTGAGGACTGATGGTGAAGCGGCTACCCCCTATGGCTGTGTTTACAGCCCAGCTGCCTTATGGTATGGGCGGCACTGGATCCAGAGACATAAAGACTGAAGCAGGCATGACTTCATTGACCTTGGCACCATCTAGGAGCCTCTTAAACGGTAAGGCGTATAAACATTTGCTTTGTTTCTCGTGCTTTGCTTGTGGGAGTGCAGAAGTTGATGACTCACACCTCAGAGCCTCCCTAGACTCGAGTTTGTTTCTGTGTGTATCCTTCTCCAGCCAAGCACGCCCCCATTCCGTCCTATTTAACGAGATGGAGGGCACCCCACGACAAGAAAACCCATCAGTGCTATAGCAATGTGTGTGTGTGTGTGTGTGCACTACATTTTCATTTTTCAGAATCAAACAATAACAACAAAAGACCAGCTAAAAAGAACCCGACTAATTTTCATGTTTAAGGATGGCCTGACTGAAGTTGATCTTGCAGTCAAAATGGCTGCTGCTTATGCACGTCTGCAGATTTGATTGTGGATTGATTTTGTTTTTATTTGTAAATTCCATGCTTTGGCCTGATGCTTTTCTTTTCATTTAATTTTCACTTCATTTATATAACTTCACATAAGCAGACACCTTTGAATAAGCTGGGATCTTCAACGTCTGAGACAATGAGAAATGTTGTTTTTCAGAAGCAGATGAGTGCACACACACTGATATTTAAACTGAAGATGTGCAAATTTCAAAAATAGAAGGCTTTGAACATCTTATTGCCATGGGCGGCCTTTCCAAATGTGAATCTCAGCCAAGACATTTTCATCCAGCATGAAAACATTTTATGATGGCTATTTTGCATTCGTTTTTTTACAGCAGTTTAAGGATGCTGAACATATGTTTTTGAGCATGAAATGCATAATCAATTACCCCAATGTTTCATATTATTACTACTGTAGACATGTCTGTCTAATAAACATACCTAATATTAATAATTGTGCTTATTACAGTATATCTGTAATGTTGGACAAGTAAATGTACAATATTCAATGGATTATTCTTATTTCTAACTGACATTACACAGACTTTGGTACCAGTTAACTACCAAGCTAAGGTTTATAATTATTTTATACTTTCTAAAAGACAAATGCCCTTGAACAGTGCTTTTCTGGTGATGATGTGGGAACTGAACACAGTGCTAAATAAATTATGCCTGTTGATCATTTTAAGAGAATGTTTTCCACTGCAAGAAGTTGTGTGGTAATCTTCCAAAAATTGACACATTTACTGTTGATATATGCTTTCAGGAATAACTATTTATAAAAAAAAAATAAGCAAACAAATCGAAGAGTTTCCTTAAATACCACGAGGCATTCAAAGATCAACAATGCGAGAAAAAAATTATTATCTGAACAAAGTATCCACGAGTGCCAAAAGCAGCTGAATAAATGCAGATGTTATTTTTTGGGAAATGTTCTGCTTGTTCAGAGAGCCTCAGATCAGTAAGGAAGCAGAATGTGCCAAGCCTGGGCACTGCGATGTGCTGTCTCCATTCGAGACCTGTTTGGGGACCTTCGCTTGTTACGGTCTTTGCTGTCAGCTCGTTTTCCTCGCTGATACTCTTCCCACCTGCATAATGCTTCATGCTTTTTGGCCCCATGTTGTCCACGGGACATTGTATCAGATATCTGCTGCTCTCGTTCATCTCCTGTGCTCGTCTGCTGAGGAATTAAGCTCCTGTAATGGCGTCTGTTTGCTCCTGCCTGTCTCTCATGAGGAGCGGCAGTGGGCAGCCGCTGTTTTGCATCCCCAGACGGAGCGGTCGATGGGAACTCTCCTGGGCGCAGACACCTGCATCGACACTTTTGTCAATGAGACGGACCGAGAGCCTCTGAGGTTTGCTCTCTCCTGCCGTGATCTCCAACCAGATGTGAAAGTGTGTGGAGGAACCCAATAATCTCACATCACCACAAAAACAAGCGAGCTGGCTTTTCCTTCACACCACGCACAGACAAACCGGTTCGATGCTACTGCAGGTTAACACGTATTCCACTTTAAAATGAGGAGGGGATCAAAAATAAAATGTACAAAAAAAATTAAATACTTTTTTTGTACAAGAGGTCAGTATCAGGAAAACCAAAATATGAGGACAGATTAAATGCAGTGAGGGGATTTCATATTTACAGATTTCAGAACACTAGCACTGAAAAATAAAACTAATCGAGCTCTGGGTCAAAAGTGCATATAATGAAAATGTCTGGTTTCATGTATTTATAGTGCTTTGTATCGTAGTGATGAATTTATTGCCAAAATTATGCATTTGTTGTTTGCGACTGCCATTTTCCCTTTTTCTTTTTTGTCGTACTAAATCATGACCGCGCCTGGTCCGCATGAGTTTGGCTTTAAATTATCTCCCGAATTAGTTGCTATCATTTACATTCCACTATAAATTATAATAGAAGAAATAAGAATTATTTGAGCCTCCCTGTATCATTATGTGACCAAAATGCTATTTTCTAGGGTATTCTCAGGACATTTACTGCAATATGCAGGACAAAACCTGCTATGCTTCTGAAAATGAGCATTTCAGACAAATGCCCCAGTATCTATAGGTTGTATGCATTATGAAAAAAAACACACACACACACACACACACACACGTGTGTGTATGTGTGTGTGTGTGTATACCTGCTGTTTCCAAAGCCTGTTTTGTAGCATTTTCCTTCTCTTGCAACAGTTCATATATTTTGCTCACTTTCTGCACCTGTATATTGACCTGCTTTAAGAGAATCAATGTCTCATTGTCATTGGGCTTGAACAGAACTTGTACAGGTTTGAATGTAAAATCAAGCCATTTCATCCCATAGACAGCACAATTGTCAAGTGTGCCAGAACAAACCTGGTTAGATCAAAATTACATACCAGGGTTAGGAATGAAATTCTGGCCCTGCCAGTGCTAACCATGACTGGCAGCCTTTCAGAATAGCATATAATGTGCCATAGTATCGTACACCAGAACAGAATGTTTTAGTTAAAGCTTCTTTTTAATTGCACAAGAGTGACGCTGCCTCTGGCCAGTCAGGTGCCTGCAGTCTGACTGTGCCCACCACTTACAGTAGTGAAGATCTCCTGGACGGCTGCAGTGCTGTCCGCTGAGGAGCAAAAAGAGTGGCTTGTCACCCGTTTTCCAGAGGACACACAAATGTTCATGTGCAGCATCCCGGATTAATGGAAGGGGCTTTAGGTATGGACTGGTCCACTGATATGACTGGGCATTCATAATCGGGGATACATAGAAACAGAAAATTGGGGGATAAAAGATGTTCAAATAAAAAAAGCAAACAAAGGCACGGTTTTACTGCTTGTATATCTTAATGCACTGCAGTAGAAATAGTAGTAACTGACAAGACTGTTGAACAGCAATTCTGCATTTGGATGCACAGTGCTACACAAAATCCCAACAGTGCACAGTCAGAAAGTAATTAGACTGTTCAGTTACACAGGGCTAGAATGTTAATTAACAATACCCATTATGCTAATTAAACACATGACAACAGCAGTTAATATTTTAATTAAATAGAAAAATGCCACCATTTTTTAACAAGATGTATATGCAGTGGAAATGCATGTCCCACTGAAGTGGGACACTACTAAAAATCTCATGACCAGGTTGACCATGTAAATTGTAATTAATATTTGGATGGATCTGTACAGTAATCAGATCCCAGCATCATAGCCACACCTTTTCCTTTGTACATGTCTTTCCCTCTCTATAACTGTATATAGCGCAGCTGGTAAGTATCTGGATAGTGACACAATATTTGCTGTTTTGGCTCTGAACTCCTCCACATTGCATTGGAAATAAAGCTATGAATATGAGATTAAGGTGCAGACTTTCAGCTTTAATTTCAGGGCATTTATATTCATATTGTGTGATCTGTGTAAGAATTACAGCCATTTTCATGCATCATTCCCCCATTTTAGGGGACCAAAAGTAATTGGACAGTTAGCTGGTCAACTGTTTCTTGGCCAGCTATGTGTTGTCGCATCATTATTTTATGTACAAGAAACCTAACAAAAGGCCTAGAATTGACTCTAGGTGTGGCATTCATAATTAAAGTCTGTTGCAGTTGTCTCTCAACATGAGTACCAAAAAAGGGGTGATTGGCAGTATATCTGCCCATCAAGAGGCTGAAAAATCAGAATAAATCGATCAGACACTTAGCCAAATCACTGGGTCAAGTTACCTGTTTGGTGCATTGGTGCATTGTCACGCACTGGTGAGCTCAACAATAACAAACGATTTGGTATACTAAGGAAGACCACTGTAGTGGGTGATTGAAAAATACTCAGTTCTGAAGAAAAATCCCTTTTCTACTGCCAAACAGATCAAACACGCTCTCCAGGATGTGGGCATAGATGTGTCATCAAAGCGTACCATAAAGAGAAGACTACACCAGTGAACCTCGGGTTCATCAGAAGATGCAAACCACTGGTAAGCCACAAGATCAGAACGGGCAGATCAGAGTTTGCTAAAAACATACAATAAATACATTTTTAAAAATTGAGTTCTGGAACAAAGTCTCATGGACAGATGAGGCAAGTATTAACCTGTACCAAGGTGATGGCCTCAATCTCCCTTCCTTGGAATATAAAGAGAAGTGAAAGTGCCTCAGACTTCACTGCTTATACAAAGAATAAATTCAGTAAGTGGCTCCTAGGCTTGTGTACAGTATTCAGTCTGTCTGTATGCTTTTGGTTAATTTGTGTTGTTTTCCACATAGAAGTAGTAAATGCTTTTCTGTTCCCAACAGCTATTCATTCAATACAGTCAAAGGATGAGCAGGTTGCCATACCATCCTTATAGAGGCTTGGTACAGTGGGCCCCTTCTGAAATGTGTAGATTCAGATGACAATTCACAAGTCACTCTCAAAAACATATTCAGTTTAGGATGTATTTTGTTCTAATAGATAAAATATGATTTGACATGAATGCAGATTATGTAAATGGTATTTCTTGTGATAAGTTGAAGGGTTTTTTATTTTTATTTTTTCTAATAAGCTGTTAAACATGCACCTATAAAGTTACCAAATACAATGTATAAAATAAAATAAATTTACCTTCAGAATGATTAATTGGTTTTCACATTTGTTCAGGTGAGTCCATAGCCAAAAATTGAAAATGAAATCATATCTAAAACTACCACAAACCTCATTATCTGTGCAAGTTTAATCACATCAATTTTATTCAGTAAAATATTTAAAATAATTGCATCTATCTGTCATATTATGTCATATTAACATATACTGTCATATTATGATTAATTATATCAATGCTGGAACAGGGGAGTGAAGTAATGTCTCAATTAATGTTTCAACACCCCATATACAAGGTCTTATTTGCTACTGATCCTAGATCAGTATTTCAGGACTGACACATTAATATGCAAAATGTTCATTAATGAAAGCCCTGGACTTGTCTCCTCCCAGTATCGGCTGTCACTCTTGTGTTTATTAACACTGGTCTGGCTGAAATAGGGGTGCCGCAGCCATCAAGGATTATTGGATTCATTAGTTGGATTGCGGCACGTGAAATTCATCAGCAGGATGTATGTGTGTGTGTGTGTGTGTGTGTGTGTGTGTGTGTGCGTGCGCACGCTTGAGGGGGTCTTTAACCATTCCTCCATATGAAATCTTTCAAGAACTTTTGGTCTGTGCTTGTTCACTTGTTGATAGGCTTCAGGTTTGTAGATTATGTTGGCTATTGTAAAATTTGTGCTTTTGAAGTCAGTTAACCATGCTTGTCTCACTGATGACAGCTGGCAGATTGAGGGACTCCTGCCTCGTCACTGGGAGAAGCTAAAGTAGCACTACCCCCAAGGAACCCCATCTGCCTTAAACCCACCCGTCCATTGATGAGGTAAGCAATAGCCTCATATCGCTGTGGAGTCCCAGTACTGAATGTGTGATGACGCACTAGAACGCGTGCACCTTTACTGCTTGAGAAGTTCAGAGAATCCAGCGACCATGTTCAAACAGTTTTAAATAAAAATTCTATTTGAATTAATTCAGCTTTGAAAAAAATACTTTGATCAATATTTTTAAATGCGGTTTCCCAAAGTAATTGCATTTGGTGTATTTTACTTTGCATCACATTAAAACAAACATTATGCCTTAGCTTCATCAACACAATGTGCAGTGGCAAACCAGTAACATAACTATGAATTGCATATTGATAAATAATTTATAAATGTGTTAACAGAATATGGATTGTCACCCTGGAAAATAATACATACAACCACAAGTATTCAAGAGGGGAGGGCCCTCTGTAATAATGTCAGAGCGTCCTGCATTCTCCAAAAGACTGGGGGGTCTGTTCAGATCAGAGTTTATGCTTTCTTCCTGACAGTCCCTCACTTTGCTTCAAGGAGGAAATCCCCAAAATGGCAGGATGAAAGCCACACAAAGTAGCATTTGGTTCCAATTTATGAAAGGGGAGGGAGCAATTACGTTCCCTCGTTCCCTCATTCTTCCTTCCTCCTGCCAAGAGTATAAAACGCAAGCTTCCAGCAAGAAGGGAATCCCACAATGCAATGCTCCAAATCAAGAAGAGAGGATAGGGCTATTATCTTCTGTTTTTTATTTTTTATCTCATGTACTCTCCCTTACAGAGCACCTGTTAGGTTCACTTGTTGAATGTCAAATTTCATCCCAAGATAGCTTGATTGCGGGAAGAGAGCAAGGGAAGGGAATGTGTTAGAAGAGGATCCAGATGCAACCTGGGTGAACCTCAAGGCTGTAGACAGGCAGCCACAGCTGAAGTTGATTAGTAATCAGACCAGGTGTGTCAGGTTATCTTTGTCAGGCCCAGCATAAGGTCACAGTCTGGAATGACAAGTGTGTTCTGATTTACTTGGTTTAATAGATTCTCTTGTGGGTTCCCCTCACCCCTCTTCTAGATTTGCGTGCATGCTTCCCTCAAAAACACAGAATGAAATTGAGATTGGAGAAATCAGTCTTTTGAAGCAATTTATTCAAAACCATTAAGAATCATTGGAGCTCATCTGAATCTTGCACCATTATGATGAACCCACTGAAACACAGCCACAATATGTGAACTGCCTATGTGCTCATCAAATTGGTTGATTTTTAAAAAATTGTATTTTTCTTGCAAGTTTATAAAATCTATTTCTGCTGATAATACTTTCTAGAATGGTGAAATTGCACTATATAGACTTGATGGTGTGTAGTTAAAGTGTATTGAAGTATTAAATTAACAATATTTCATCTGAGGAAGTATTTTCAAAACTTGTATTGAACTGTGGCTGCTCTGACATGGGCACATTGATGATGTAATTCAGTCTAGCTAGCAGCATTTTTCCCACATTCGCTGTTTGTCAAGATTTGAGTGCAGTGAAGGAAATGCTGCGTGATGACATTGCAAGCATGGTTCATTCAAGGCCCCGAACCAGTGCACCAAAAGCTGCTCCAAATGATTCAAAACTAAAACAATAAAGAGGCCTTTAGACTACACTTGTGCACTTCTTATCTAACCACTACCACTACCTGCCATCCCAATTAGAGACACAAGACAGTCTACACATTAAGGTGTGTCCCAACAACATTGCCCTTATCTCTTTTTGACGGAATGAAATGCGCCTATTCCACAGCAAATTGCACTTTGTATCGTATGGGGGGGGACTCAAATCTCAAATGCAGGAGATACACATAAAATATGCAGTCATCACAAGAAACCTACTGGAAAAACTGGAAAAGATGCTGGAAAAGTCATTTTTCAACAGAGAGCCCCCCTCCTCCTGGACATTTTTATTTTTTCATTCAGAAGTTTGCGGTTTGGCTTTTGACCCAACCCTCCACCATTCAAAATGCATTTCTGCTACGCCAGTGAACCACAGCCATCTCACTGTTTCACAGCTGGCCAGATGTGAATGGTTGAGTGGGCTGAAAATAGGTGGTGAACCATGTCAGTCACTCGGGATCTGTAAATGTGTACAATGCTTACGGTTCGGGTGGCCTGTCAGCCGGGAGGACATATCGCTGAGAGACACAAATCACGCGAAAGCTCCGTGTGTTTTCACTGAGGGCTGACTCCCCAGTGCTCCTTTCACACAGCGCTCCTGCGTCGCCTCCTCTTCTCCCGGGCTGACAGGGCACATTGCAGGGAGGGTGGGAGCGGGAGCACCATCCTTATTACATTTCTCTCTGCTCTCTCCCCCACAAGCAGATTGATACCTCAATATGTCCAAAAGCTTACACCAGCACATTTAATCCACAAAGCCTCTACGATGACTGTAAAACTAAAAATGCGTGCATGGTTTTCACGCACGTCCTCTGATTGCAATCAGATGTACCTTGTTCACCGAAGGATGAACAAGGTACGTCTGAATAAAATAAATAAAAACCCTGTACTCAACTGCTTTGTAAAAGTGGAAAATGTGGCTTTGCTTGAGTATGCCAGCCCTATCTGTAGCGCTATGGAAACAAACACAGGAGCTGTAATCCATGTCACACTCCTCCTCAGGCCATTTATTACTGCAGAGCATGGGTTCTCCTGCATCAGGTTCTACAGCTCTCCAGGGTAACAGACAGCAAAAAGTATCGCTGTACATTAAATGTCAAGTACTAAATGTTATT
Organism: Anguilla anguilla; assembly: GCF_013347855.1. Taxonomy (NCBI): domain Eukaryota; kingdom Metazoa; phylum Chordata; class Actinopteri; order Anguilliformes; family Anguillidae; genus Anguilla; species Anguilla anguilla. The sequence goes on along the minus strand of NC_049218.1, from coordinate 16,106,626 downwards.
GTAGATCCCAAGAACATATCTGCATGGACCGTTAACTGATTATCCAGTCTCTATCATAGATATGGTATGGTTTGTGCTTTGGGTTGAGTGTATATGTGTGTGTGCTCTGTAATAGATACAGTACAGTTTGTGCTTTGGGTTGGGTGTATATTTCAGTGTGTTCTGTAATAGATATGAGTACAGTTTGTGCTTTGGGTTGACTGTATATCTATGTGTGCTGTGTAATAGATATGGTACAGTTTCTGCTTTGGGTAGACAGTATATCTGTGTGTGCTCTGTAATAGATATAGTACAGTTTGTGCTTTGGCTTGAGTGTATATCTCAGTCTATGCTCTGCTAATGCTGACTTGTATATCTGAGACTGCTCATGAATGTGCCTGATTGAATATTCATTGCCTGAGTTTATGTGTGTTATTAACCTTTTATTTGGTTTGTACTTATTGAGCTGGTGATTCTACCCAGGCATGGTATGGGGCCTGGAATCTTATTTAATGTGCTTTATTAATGAAGTGGTGCTTTGACTAATGCATTTTGGAGGAACTGCTGTCTAATTTATTTATGAAGTCTTCACATATGCTAATGCATGTGACTAATCGTAATATCGTACAGCCTGTTGATTGAGTGGATTTAGACAGGTTTACAGCCCAGAATGCTCAGTACTTATTCAGAGTAGGATACATTGAAGGCAGGCATGTCAGACCAGAGGCCCACATACCGTTTTTGGCCCATAGACACATTCATCCATGGTTTTATATTATTATATTATTTATATTACATTATATGTATCTGGGCAGCTACAGGAGACTTCCAATAATCAGATGGCTCCAGCTGGAGAAACCCAAGTTGCAACATCCAATTAGATGCTGCATAACAGTAGACTAATATACATTTTTTCCTTAATTTTTGCACTTTGCAATTGCAACAGTTTATGATCAGCTAATTAGGTACATTATTCATTCAAAATTCTAAAAAGAAAGACTAATGGGGGAGGTGGCAGGACTTTTCTAAAACAATGGTGGGAAGAGAAATTCTTAGCATAGTTTGATGGCAAAAAGATCAGTCTCATCTGAAATGTAAGCTTGGCTCAGCTATGTTATGCTATAGGGCATACAGTATATGTGTGAAATCTTGACGCCAAGCTTTTTGCTGGATACTTTGGTGTGGCAAACACTCTTATGGTGTGTTCACACCAAATGCGAATTGAATTTTTCGTGCGGGGCGATTACATACAAAGTCAATTCAAAGACGCGAATAGACGCGAACACGCGTCTGCGCAAGTTGAAAATTTTGAACTTGAGCGAAAATTTCGTGTGATGATGTGTCGCGAAAGCCTATCAGCATTATTCTCTTGATGTCACTGACATCCTGAAGTTGAATCACAAAATGGAGGAAACAATTATCGTTGCTGTCTGCGGTCACCCGGAGCTGTATGGCACCACCATACATGCTTACATAGACCGACAAAAAAAGGAGTGGGCTTGGAGGAAAGTAAGTGAGGAAGTTTGACTACCTGGTACGTTCTGAAAATATGTGTCTGTACTTGATTTCAGCGATCAGTTGTACTTTACCAAGTTAGCACAAGCATTAACCCCAGTTAGCACAACCGTTTAAAAATACCGTGTGACTGTACATCTGCAGTTTGACTAACTGGGTCTATGAATGGACACTTTTACTATCCTAAATACTGTGCAATCCATAGTACTGTTATGATATGGTATTTGGGGTAAATAAATAAGTTACACTTACTGTGAAATTTACACATTAGTATTGATATAGATTATTAAGCTACTTGAGTTTTCTCCCTTAAGGTACAAAAATACTCTGGAAAATAACCCATTGAACTGAGAAGATCAATAGCTGCTATGAATTTTGCGTGGGTGTTGAAAAGAAAAAACTTCATATTTTCCTACAGCTTGATGTAACAAGGAGGATGAATTCCCCCACAAACAAAGGCTCAAAAGGAGGCAACGTGCATGAAGAAAACAAATAAAACCAGACAATGCCTCTGCAAATGAGCTATCGAATATCAGATATGAATAAATGTTTAATAGGGAGATTACTATCATGCCCTGTAGCAGATTATGTTAAATGTGTTGCTGAAGCTAAGCTTCCAGAATTTGTTGTTAAACTTACAGTGGGTGCAGTGAGGCTGATTAAATGAGACAGGGGCTCTGAGCCTGCAACACCCCTTCAGAACCATCTGCAGACTCTCTCCCTCTACCATCCGAGTCACTTCCACCCAGTTCTCTTACTCGCTTCTACACACTTCTCGGAGGTCATTTGTTTCTATTCTCTGTGTATAATCTACCTGCACATCACTTTCATATCTACCACAGCTATTGTAGGTTGACTGTGACAAAGCATGTCAATTGCACACACACACACACACCGTAGTGTATCAACTATGAAAAATCTTCATTTTACCTGGGTCACTGGCTTTTTTTTTTGAAGGACAAAACAACTATATCAAATCTCTCATTCTCAATTCTGTTGTGTCCTTTTTTCCATGTGCATTTACTGTCTTGGCCACATCCTACCTTTTTGAAATGTATCTTGTATCTTATTATTTATTTTCTGTAAGTGGTCCCAAAACCCAGATATAGCCGATGTGCACGACAGAATAAAGAATAGCCTTTAAAGTATATAATAATGTGTGATTATCTTTATTACAGCAATACAATAATAAGAGACAGAGACCTGTTTTGCTGTGTGCAGGTATGATTGGGACTGAAAGTAGTTGTGGCATTTGCTTTTGGAAGATGGTCTATGCAAGCGTACTGGGAAGAGGAAAAAAACGTCTGAGGAACTCAGCTAAAATAGTCCTCTGCTTCCTTCATGTAACATGTTTTATAATTGTATGCACCCTATAAGCATTTCACCATTTAATGCAGCAGTGGAATGAAGGCATTATATGTGATTTTTTTATTTATTATTTTATTTATTTTTTAAATCAATGGCTAATGGCTAATGGTCACCAATAATTCTAAAAGTTGATTAATTTTGTTAATCAAGCAAATGAAATCAAAATATCTGAAGAATTTCTATCTCAAGCTGATACATTCACTGATGTCATACTTATTTAAAGCTTATAAATAAAAAATATGCACAATATACAAAGTAACAGTCCTTTAGTTAACTGCATTGGTCAATTGAGAACAAATTCTCAATTACTTTACAATGATGACCTGACTTTGCCAGAATTAAGCAATAAGCCCAGTCCCTACTCTATACATAAAAGTACATCCTTGGGTAATGACAAATAGGGGGGATTACCCAAAACCTGACAACTGTCAATGTAAACAATCAATTTCTGCAAGCTTTTGGGACTGACTTGCATGAATGGGTATAAAAATCCAATCCTGGTAACCAGATTGCATTTTATGTTTTAATGAGAGAGACATAGAATATGTTCCATTCAGTATTGGACCTAAAATATTTATGTGTATGTGTATGCCATTTTACCTTACCTTCATATTATTCATTTGAACATAAATTACCATGGATCAATTTCTTCAGGACTGTATACAAAACCATTGTTGACCACTTGAATCATTGCACTGAGCTACAATTCTATATGCTGGCTAATGGGTTTTTGCTGTTTATAAAGGCTATGCAAAAAAGGGAAAACTAGATTTTAAAAAAAGCACCTAGATCTCAGGTCAGGATTTGCATAACCTGGAATGCAGTGGAACACTGGATCTACAATAACATTTAGTACTTGACATCTTTACAACGAGACTGCACCTGAAGTGTGAAGATATCGTATCCCCACTTAAAGTCTCTCAAGCCAGGATGTGAGTGGTGGGTAAAAAAAAAAAGAAGAACTTTAGAAAGATCTGGGTTAACCGGAGTTAAAATTCAAGAGCGTATTTCAAGCCAGAATCAGGGTCGTCTTAACACTTCTCTGAGAAATAATTATACCAAACTGGGCAAAATGTCAAAATAGAAAAAAATGTGAAAATGTAACATTATAAAGGGAGCAGTTTAACAGTGGGAGACCTCATTTACCTCCATTTTTTTTTGCTTTTTTTCGTCTGGGAAAAGGCCTGTGGTTCATAATTCCCTGCAACAAACAAGCAAACAAATATATATATATATATATATATATATATATATATATATATATATATATAAGAAAGATGATATTTAGTAACTTTAGGTAAGATGGCATACTGTCTATTATTTAGTTGGGCCTTAACTTAGTAATTGGCAGTACCAATCACCTAATGACAGACATGGTGTGCACACATCGAAATGTGGATGTGATTGTGACTGCAGGAACTATAGTCATTTCTGCAGCTGGGAGTGTGGACACAGAAGCCTGAGAAAATCTTGTGGAAAGTATACATGGAAAAAAAATGTTTTGCACACAGGGTTGATAGGAAGAGTCCAGTCACAACGAAGAGCTGTCAGACTGTCAGACACAGGTCAACAGTACCTGAATTCCAGATACATTTGGATGGGTTTGAGTTGGGACATACAACAGAAAGCCACATATTTCCACCTTTGTGCTGGATTGGCATATCTTTATGAGGCTTTATTTAACCCCTGGAAAACCCACTGAGACCATGGTTTCTTTTTAAGGGGCCCTGTAGCACACAATTGAATTGGTTATATAGTTAAAATACAAAAATATAATTGCAGAACTATGTACAGTGCATAATATTATATAATGAAATATACCTTCAGGTTCTACAGGTGAAATCTTCTGTGAACAGGGTCTTTACTAAGGTCTCAAAATGACCTGTTGGAAACAGGGCATCTAGATAAAAATTGTCCTGGACATAATTCCATGAAAGAGAAGCACACTGGCCAAATTTAAATTTGCCCATATCAAAGTGAACTCACAGAAGTCATCTACCATGGGAGTGTGTCTGACAGTTAATAATACTCTGGGTGAGAAGTAATGTAAGATAAATGGGGAGATATGGAAGAACTGCTTTATAAAAAAATTTTAAAAAGCCAGCGCTTGGCCCTGCTGGAGGTCAGGGATGGCCAACCTACTGACTCATAGAAGACAATGATGGGTCTGAAATGTATTATCAGAAATGAAGAGAAGGACTCAATACACTGAATCTAATGGTTATAAAACCGAGGTGGCTACATGCATATAGATTGTGTCGCCATAATCCAGGTCTGGTATAAAAGTCACCTGGACAATCTTCTTCCTATTGTCAAGTGTGAAGCAGGACCGATTGCCAAACAAGAGGCCATGCATTGCTCTCAGTTTTTTTAATTAGGCTATCTATATGCGTCTTAAAAGACAGCTTACCATCAATCCAGATTCCCGAATACATATAATGAGGGACTCTTTCAATTTGAGCTCCATTTAAGGTTCAGGTATGCAAGTCAATGGAGCCAGCATTTGGAGGAAATAACATGAACTTAGTCTTATCAACATTCAAATCCAGTTTAAGGCCCACAGTATCATCATGCATCTTCCACAAAGCCACTTGGACGTGAGTTTAGCCAGATAAAACAAGAAGGGAGCTCTGTGATATAGGTGTAAATGTCATTCTTTTACTCAATCACAGTCCTTTTCTAATAGTTTTCGAGCACTATGAAATTTACTTCAAACAGATTTGACATGTCATAACCCCTTTTCAGTTATTTTCATTAATAACTTAATCGAGTCAGATACAATTTGAACCAAAGTAGAAGCAGTCCGATGTTACATTCATTTGACCTAGTCAGTTTAATTGTAAGAGAAGGGCGGAATAATTGTAACCGTAAATGACAATGATCTATAATGCACGCATGGACAAACTTGACATGGCTACGGTAGCAGCAGTGCACAAAAAGCTATGCTGACCTGAAATGTATAAAATTGTGCTAGCTAGCTAGCACCATGTAAACAATTAAAAATACTTTGCATACTTTAATTAAAACATATTAAATTTAGCTATTAAATTTATTTGTAAGCAGCAAGCCACAAACATATACAAAACGCTTTCAGAGAGGTTGAGAACGAGTACAGATGGCAACTACTGTTAACTATATTTTAGTGAGCTAACTACTGCAATACTGCAGGAATATACTGTAGCCAGGTTTGACACTATTTGGATTTCATGTCATATAAGACTTTTGAAGAGCGATGTGGAGGTCATAGAGTTCAGTAATTTATCAAGTTGGTTTTAGCACATGCTCATAATTAAGAGTGAGAGTGAACAAAGGTTATTTTCAAAATTGCTTGATTAAACATTCTCTTCTGAGCTAGTGAGTGGATGCATGTTTATCAGCTGACCGGAAAAATGTCACTTTCATATGCCTTGTAAATTGGCTGATTATTAATCATTTATTTGACAACCTATTTCTTGGCGTGATTGAATAGCCTTCATCAGAAAACAATAAACATGATATTTATGTCTCATTTTAATGCACTACTATGTGAGTGAACAGAGTGGACATGTGCGCTCACTGTCAAAAACAGAAGCTCGCCAATTTCTGAGCATGAATGCAGCTGTCGGATGCAATGCAATGCTGACGCGAAGCGGGCTGTGGGGCGCTGTTCATTGATTGCAAAGGCTGCATTCCCTAGCTGATGGCAATAGTCAATGCAACGCTTATTAAACGCAACACTCAATGGGCTCAGTGGAGCAGGGGGGTTACACATTTTGCCCAAGGCTTTGCCCTCTCGTGCATGGGTGTAAGCCTCTCTTTGAGTGCCATTATAGTTTTGTATGGAGTCTATTTGTCAGCCCCATGAACCCATGAATGTACATTAACTTACGACCATTTGATAGGTAGTACATATGATATGGCTATACCAGCTAATTATGAGCAGATCCAATGTTGACAATAAAACAATAAAAACATGAAATATTGTGGGATGTTGGGAAATGTAATTGTGATGTAATGGATAATGTGTAAACATTTAAGGATAGATACACTGCGTGTTTTAATTATTATATGGGAAGTATTTTTGGTGTAGAAAGAAACCCCCCCCCCCCAGAACATTTATCACCAGGCTCATAATTGAGGGAAGAGCACAGAAATCATACCATTTGTGACTGTCTATTAAAATTTCACAGCAAATGACCGTAGACTGTGCAAATGCTCTGAGTATACAAAGTGACAGTTAAGGATGCGCTGTCTGCCAATGACAAATGAGCAATCAAGAATCTTCTCTTGAGAATGAACAGCCACTAAATGTTTACTGAGTAAATCAGAAAAATCCAGGGGATAGGTCTGTGGCTCCTGTGTTCATGTCAATGAAAATCCCCAGCTACTTTCTATCTGAGCCTGATAAATAGCTGGATGCTTTGGAATATAAATCAATTCCCAGCATCAAATTGACATCCAAAAAAAGTCAGAATTTGAATGAGACCTTGCAGAATTATTTCTGAAAGACATTTATTAAAAACAAAACAGCATGTTTGTATTCTGTACATAAATTATTTTTATAATGCTAAACTGTACAGATACGGATGCAATATGTAAGGATACAGATGCTAGGAACAAAGAACAAGCCACATGCTCAAGTATCTATCAAACATTAGATCTGTTTTTGTATTTTTGTCCTTTGTATCCCATAATCCCTCAACTTATTATAATTTTATATTGCTGCTTGATTCATGGTTTGTTTTGTCCATTCCACCAGTTCCTTTATTTTGTGTGATTTTCCAAAGAACGTATTTACTGGCGACAGACTTGGTATTCAAAGAAGATTAGGTGTTTTATTGAATGGAAGTTTTTTTTTTAATTTTTTTTTTTTTTTTTATAAGCCTAGTTCAAACAGCAATAGACTCCATAAATATTATAGGTGATTTCCAAAAGAACTGAAAAATAAAAATAAAAATAAATAAATAATAAAACAATATGTATATATACATATATATATATATAATCATGTACTCCTGTACTTGGTAGAACCTGAAACTGGCACAATGGATTTTCCTGAAAAATCCTACATTTGGGATTTATGAAATCTGACAGCCCTAGAACCAAAATAGATATGTACTGGATTGTATCTTAAATAGTGGCTTACACAGAAAGCCATGACAAAGTAGTTAAGCTTTTGTTGAAGTTAAAATAATTGCAGAAATGTGCAAATGCACTAAGTACAACATCGTCCCCTGACTATCACAAACTCCTGTAAATGTGATGACTGTAATAAGTGTTTCTCTATTTACATCAGAATGAAACAGAGAGTATTATACAATTAACTGGGGTCAGTTTTAATTATAGCATTGATGGCTGTGCATCAGGTAACCAGTTCAAAAAAATGAATGAACAGCTGTTATCAATAGCCACATTTAACTCTGATTTATCATTCTCACTACTTTGACATTGTGCCGAGCAGTTGATCCGGACACTCTAATTGAGATTACGTTTTGTTCTTTATGCAGTGTTAAACAAAATCATCATGGATTCAGAGAATAATTTTTTCCTAACATATTTTCTGATGACCGGTAGCCAATAGTCAGTTCTACATCATATTAAGCAAGCTTTCTGGATTATTTCTACACCTTCTATGCTGAAGTGATTTAAACTCTTTTGACTGAAAGCAGCCAGGGTTTCCACACATCAGTGCCTCGCAGTGGGACCAGATTTTCCATTTGAGGCATCTCTAGGATCAGCATCTACATGAATCCCTCTGTGCCTTGGAGATCTGTACATCACCTTCATGTATGTTAGGGTGGCAGGATGAGCCTACTGCATATCACCTCACTCATCTCAGAGAGAGGGAGGGACAATTTCCCACAGTGCTGCAATTTCTTTTTAAACGGAATCACAAGAAACCTGCTGTGTGTGTCCGTGTGCTCACCACTCAACAGTGACTAGAAAAAGAAAGGTTTTCATAGACAAGATGGCCGATCATGAACTCCTTTTATTCACCTCTTAGATGATAAATTCTCAGTGACTGCATGGATCAGTGAGTGAGTGAATTGAATGAGTGAGCGAGTGGCTTCAGTGGTTGAATTCCTGTTGCCAGCTCCAATCTCTGGGCTGCACAGTATGCCGTAATTTAATCTCTGAAAAAGTTTTTTTGTTTATATGTTCAGTACTCTCTAGTGCACTTTCCAATTTAATTTCATAATTATTTTCAGTCAGGAATGAGGAGAAAAAGGTTTCCCTTGAAGGAGCTTTGTTACATTAATAAATCATCAGTAAATGTTACAGCTGTCATGGACTGAAGCTTAGAAATGTATGAAACATTCTAGAACATCCAATGTAGACAAGCGATGTGATAAATCCCCCCTGTACATCAGTGGAAACACTGTAAAAGTGTCTAAAAGGGGGAAAGGGGGGGGGGGGGGGTAATTGAGCCTTCAAAATAAAGAAGATTGTAATTGCTCTTAATACATGTAAGTAAAAAGTGTATGCGTGTGCGTGCATGTGTGTTTCCAACTGGCCTCATAACGCGTTATATCATACCAGACACGGCATATGCACACTGGCAGCTGGGGTACGTGATGTAGTGCTGTTGGAACAGTATGGCCATGGTTGGAGCTTCCTGCTGATGCTCACCCTCTAAAAGCCCTTCAGGCCCTGGGTGTTGGCTCTCTCACAGGGCACGTACAGCTCCAGCCCATGAAGAGAAACCATTCTCCACAGCCTTTATCCACAGCGCCAATATTGTAGCATCTGTCAAGTTTCCTTGAAGCCTTTATAGTATGCTTGCATTTATTTCATACTTTCATATGTGTTGATTGTCAGTATTGGTAAGATAAATTGTAATCCAAGTTCACCCAATACTTTTCAGATGTAAGAATTATGGCCCTGATTTACTAAGACCTTTAGCAAATGCTAAACCTATTAACACATGCAAAACCAATAATATGACCAATGAATGGTCATAGTTTTTATTTTGCACCAATCGTTGATTGTGTTACTAATTAGCAAATTAGTTCCTATGTGCTTTGTGGGATTTCCCAGTGAATACATGTTTCGCATCATAAAAGACATTTCTTGATTTTGACTTCATGTACATTTAATTTTGATGGCCTTTTGCCAATATGAGGAGAAAGGGACATTCTATAAAACATGATTCTCCCCAGCCAGAATACTGCAAGGAACCATACAGCTTTGTAGTACAAACATATCAACAGTGGAGTTAGTGTGAGTTATAGCTGTCAGTCTCATCTTCCCCAGCAGTAATCCTACAGCTCTAAGTTCACTGGTCTGCAGTACGCATGTAACCCCTAGATTCAATCAAAAGACTCATGTCATCTCCAGGAAAATGCAATTCAATAAGAAAAAAAAACAAGCCTCCCAAGATTAATCCAGTGCCATGTCACAGGATAGCTCCTTATTTTCTGAGGCACGGTAGAGAGACGGATGCCGTGCAGGGAGCTTGCCTTCCCCGGCCTAATGGCAGGTTTCACCTGCTGATTGACACCACAGTCTGTTCTCTTTGACGCGCATCACTAAAACTCCCCTGCCTATTTCAACAGTAAGGGTTGTTTTGGTGGGAATTTTAGTATCCGAGGTTAAGGGGGAATGCGCTCTCCTTCTGGTGAAAGCCTGTTTCCCAAATGATTTCTCAGTTGCCTCACGTTCATCCAAGTCATCCATGGTTATTTAAATATCCAGTTAATACCAGTTGGCTGTTTGAGGTACTGCATAAGCTCAGTCTCAGAGGAAGAGATACAACTGATGGTTCCTGAGATAAACAAGGAATATAAAGTGATAACATCTTTTTCTTCTTTAAAGGCAAAATATGCAGGATTTTCCCCTTGAAAATATTATAAACCAGCCATGCTCATTCATTATTATGATTCACTGGCAATCTGTGTCTGTGTGCACTTCTGCCCTGTCCGTGCTGGTCTTGTATTTGTTGTTCTAAAAAGTGTGTGGCACAGTGCGTTGGCGTGGCCCTTTTTTTCCGGGCTAAATCTGAAAAGCATGTGACCAATAGTAGGAAGGAGGAGAAGAAGAGGAAACGTGTATGGATTGGTTACAGTGAGAGGTGCGTTTTTCACTTAGGTTAGTGCTGGAGAGGTATGGTCATGGCTAACATAACGCTATCCAAGGATCCACATTCAGGTTAGGTAGCTGCCTTTATTAGCTGAATGGTGAACAATTACATATTCCGATTCAAATAAATATAGTCGGCCATCAAAGTGAAGAGGCTCGACAACATTCTTGTAATAGTCTGATAAATAATTAGCCAGTGCAACATGTTCAGGATTTGGATTTTTAACATTATTTTATAAAGGTAATCCGCATTAAAGGTAAAACACGTTGACTCTGCTTGAACCTTCGTGGAGCTTACTAGAGAAATCGACTCTTCCGCAGTGAGTGCGGCAGGTGTCATTCTGTCCATTGTTGCACTGATACGTCTCCTAAGATAAAGTGCTGGTGCAGGTCACAGTGTGAAGCTGTGAAAATGCACTCTTCTGGAAGCAGTTGAGAAAAAATTCAGCCATATTGAATCAGAGTTCCTTCACTGTGTGGGTACAACAACAACAACTATAAGGCTGTTAATAATCATAATGATAATAGATGTATCTAAATTTACTGGTGACTATTTAAGAAAATAAACAATCTCATGTTTTCTAAAAAAAAAATCAATCAGAGTCGGCTGATTTTGCTTTAAAAAACTGGCAACTGGAATCAGCCGTAAAAATTCATGATCGGCGCACCCCTTGTATGTTCAGTTATCACCCAAGTCACTCTCCTTTTTGAGAAATAAGAAAACTAGAGCCCACAGGAAGCTAACTTTAACTTGGGAAACTTTGAAACATCTTGTTTGTGAATATCTGAATGGTCGACACATTGATGCTTAGTGAGCCTAGCAGGGCCTCCAGCACACCACTGGCAGACTTTGTTCTGAACTGTATGCATGCCTCCTACCGAAGCACTGCTTACTTTCTTGTGCTTGTGCATAACTCTTGAGGAACAGCTTTCTGTAAACTTGAAACAATCTTCGATCTTGAGTTCAGCTCACCTGTAAGACACTTTGCATTACCTTTGACTAGCACCTAAAAGTTCCTTTTTCTGACACAGCATGAAATCTGTAGTCATGGAAATAAGTGAATAGACACATCATTGTGTATGGACAGATATTATCTATTCTGTGTATGTGAGTGACTGTAACTTGATAACATTTTTGAGTTATTTCATCAGTGGAGGTTGTGGTTGCAGTGTGGTTGCGTCTAATCTGTAATGCTCCTTAACATTTTCAGTGGCCAGAGAAATATCTACTTATCTTCCTGTTTTGCTTGCTGTCAGAGCTTCCTGCTTGTCTCCTGGGAGACCTACAGGGCCATGGACAGTGACAGCCTCCCAATCACAGCTGAGATTGATTGATACAGTAATAGTCACCAATGTTTCTTATTGCCTTAGTCAAGTCTGTCAATAAAGGCACAGTTTACTGTTCATTTGATTTGGATCCCCTGTCCACCAAGAATATAGCTGGGGGCTTTTGGCTGTCTCCCCCAAAAAACAAAAACAAAAAACCTTGGAGCATCCTGCTTTAACTTTTTTCAAACTTTTTTTATTTTATGGTGCAACTGATTCTGTTCTGTGTCACAGGCATAAAAATCAAGGGCTGTCTGAGGTGAAGCACCTTTCCACTGTGAAGGTGTTCTCACGTTTCTATCTACATAGTAATGAGCTCATGAGAGCAGAGATAAGGAAAAACATTATGTGTGTATTTGTCCCATTATTTATTAATTTTTTTTCTCAACATGCAAGCAGCCCTTGGGGGTGAATTTCTTTTTCACTCTGAAAATGAATGCATTTAGATGTAGTTTATTGACACGTGGCTGTATAGAGTATATTGATGGCCTTTTACTGGGGAAAAATAATTTTGTAAATAATTGCTTTGCTCATCTCCCCTGTGAGAATTACCTGTTTGACTATTTTATTTTGTTCACAGTATGGTATCTAGCATTTATGTTGTATGCGGTTTCAGCAACTTACTTAAAAATTACGTCGTACTTTATCTCTGGGGAAAAAACGTATTGTGTCACCTGGCAGGTTCTTGATTAACTACATTTGGAGCCGGTTTGTTGAGTCACCAACAGGGGGGTGGGGGTTTATGTCTGCTGGTTTCCCTCAACTTCACTTTGAAGCTGATTTCAACAGTAACTTAATGAATATATATATATATATATATATATATATATATATATATATATATATATATATATATATAATTATAAATAGCCCCTGCATGACACTTAATATGATATAACATAAATATACCAAACAAATGCACAGATAAACTATGACTGAGTAAAATGTGATGGAGATGTATTGCTTTGCACTTGGAATGTACCATTTTACATGTGCAATATTTCATAGAAAATCAGAGGAAACCAGTCCCCTGTGGAATTGTGATGGTGCGCAATAAAAGAAAGAGAAAACACTCGTTCTATAAATTCTCAATAAAGAAACTGACAGACCACAGAATCAATTGCTTGAGGCCAAAAAGTGTGCAGCAGATATGTAGCTTGGATCAGTCTAGAGCTGCACGGGGTGGAGCAATTAAAGAAGTGGCTGTGCTGCTGACAGAGGGCTCTGCAATTGCTCTGACAGGTGGAAGTCTGACGGCAGGTCAGGAAATGGCCCGTGTGCTCTTTTTTTTCTCCTTGGCTTTATGTTCCTTTCATTTTCTGGCTTCCAGAGATTGCAATACCGGGTCGTACCTGGCACAAGTTGGTTCAAGAAAACATCTTGAAAGGAAGTTGTGGGTTCTAAAATTAATTCCTTGAAGTAAAAATATGGCAATTAACAACATGAAATGGCATGGTATTGTAACTGATTTGAGTACATACGATTGAAAAACATTCTGAAGGTAGAATAAAAGTGGAATCTATTTAAAACTAGAAGATGTCACTCAGTAGAGTGCTTACCTCTGCCCACTTTATGCAGTTGTCAAGATATATATGCCAGTTCCGTATGTTGGATTTTCACCAAAAGTTAATAATTTCTTCTATACCTTTCACATGGGAGACTGTCTGTATTGACACACTTTTATGAGCATATCTTACATCAGGCATGAGATATGCCTTTCTAAATTATAGCCACTCGTTTGTACTTTAGTCACTTATTGCAATACCACATGGCCAATCAGCACTATATTTGTTCAGTGGCCAGAAATGGACTCTCCAGCACCCCCTTACTGATAGGTAGGCAGAGTTTCATGGTGTTAGGTAAATCCGTTCAGAAGATACATGCCTTTTTGTGAGATGTTGTGTCACACTCGCCTTTGGACAATAAGAATGAAAATTTTAACAGTTCTTCCTTGCGCCCCGATCAACTGTTTCACAAAGTTTTGTGGTGTTACATGAATGCTTGCAGAAGTTATGGAGATCTAAGCAGAAAGAAAATATAGTACTAAACAATAGCTTTGGACTTGGAATATGGAACATTTGGAATGTGGGCACGGAATATGAATGGAAACCACATATCTGATGACATCCTTGATGGTCACCTTTGACATCTGATGCAGACATGTGCGGTCCTTATTGTGCTTTTGTCAGGTCAAGAATATGTGGCAAAGTAGAACAAAATTTTAAAACCAAGACCTGACGATCAGTTTTCATTATACACTCACTCACTCACTCAGGCACTCACACACGCACACACAACACACAACACACAGAAATACACACACAGACGCATGCGCATGCCCTTCTGTTAAAACAACAAGAGGTTTGAATGCGTGACTGAAGGAGAAAGGCCCACTGAGATCATTAATCAGTGGAACTTGCAGTCGCTAAAAGCAATTTGCAAGTTGATCTAATCTGATTTTTAAAATGAAATTAGAGGCTAAATAGCAATATATTTTTCTGGGAGTAATTACCCTGTCATAGGGAACAAGATCAAGTTGGTTAGCAGAGAGCTAGCAGTAGGCGTGAAGGACTTTCATCAAAAAAGAAACATTTTTTATTTAATATTCTTGCAGCAGGACCACTGATTAGTTACAACACCCGAATGAATTAGGTGTGACTGTACTGGTACAGTGATTGGTATTAGCTGACAGTGCCCTCGCTGTTTTATCTGTAACAGTCAAATGGCTTTAAAAAGGAGTCCAGCTGATCCTGAAAAGGTTCAGTCCAGATTAAGGTCTCAGTGGAAGTCCCCTTATTTACACTCTTTTAATTAAAAAAATTGCTCAACTTGTAACCGGGCTGCCCTTGCGGAGTAAATTAGCAGAGGTGACTAAAGGGGCCAGCTCGTATTTTGTGTTTTGCTGGGCACTCTGTGCATGACCGTACATCTATGAGAGGTTGTACGGTGCAGATGTTTACACAGTGCTCTCACACCAAAAGTCATCACACGCCTGTGCTGTTGTACCTTTACCTTCAGGGCGAGCATTAAGACAAATCACCTGCCTCAGAGGCATTTGGGCATTTATTACAATGAGTTTTTAATCCAACATAATTTTTATTATATCAGTATTTTAATTGTTTTCACTATTGCATTTGTATATATTTTTCAACAAAACATTATATGAAATATAGATGTATATGTTATTTTTTCAGCATTTCAGTGTATGCAGTTTATACATAAACATAAGTGAAGATGAATGAAACTGTGTGCCTTCTATTTATTCTGTTACTGTGAATGTGTGATTATACTAAGTATACTATGAATATGCATGTGTTGCAAAAGCATTGTTGCACATTTCACACTTTATTAATCTCAAAGAAAGACAAAGGTTGCACATACAAAACACTGATTGTTTCCACCATGAAGCAGCAAAGCATGAGAAATTATTTTCTTAGTTCATCTGTTCTCCAAAACAAAAATTATACAAAAAAACAAAGCAAGCAAAGCAAAGATTAAACTTGCATTTGCAAAATGAGGAACTCAATATAAATAATGCCTACTATCCTGATATTTATGAATTCTCTTTTAAACTATTCATATGTAAAGCTATATCACAAATGGTTCTAAATGAACAAGGTACTGTAGGGAAGCACTGAAAAAATATTGTTATTCACTTTCAGGACCTGTATTATTATATGACAGATTAACTTTTTGATTAACTTTTTTTTACTTTATTAAAAGCCCAAGGAAGATGTCTCCTGGGTCCAGCCCATGCCATTATGCAACCTGGAGGCCTAGATGCATTACCTTGATCTTCTAAACTGCATATTAATATACAATTCTTTGCTTGGACTGTTTATCAACCAGTTTAACACATCGGGCTGTAATATTCACAACCCCCTATGGTTATTTGCTCTGATACATTGCAACCTAACGGCTGAAACTGTGCCGACTAGTGGAGGATGGACTCCCCCTCTATAGCCAGGTTCCTCCAGAGATTTCTTACCACTGGGGAGTTTTTTTTCTTCTACCACTGTTTTTTCCCCCTCTTGATTTAGTATTTGGTAACCTATAAGTGTTCAGTAACCTAGATGAAGCTCCTCTTGTCGCCAGATGTGCTTCTATTGTCCCTGTGACTCATTTAGGAGCTTGACGCAGCTTGACTGGGTGCAGTTCGGTCCTACCTGCTCCAATGCCAGTTTGTTTTAGCCAAGCTCTCAAAATGGCTGCATGTGCAACTAAACTGGATGGCAAAATCAGAGCAGATGCATCTTAATTTCTGAAACCAATTAACACCCATTTAATTGGGTAAAGTGAGTAGTAGCTAATTGGGTCTCCAGGACTAGGGTTAAGGCCTGTCCTCAGCTGCAATAGCTGCTGTGGGCTTGATGGCATACCAGTCTGGTGCTAGGCATGTAAAATGTGTGCCAGCTTTCAACCTTGTCTTTTTCTGTTGATGTTTTTTTCTCCCAGAAAACTAAAATATCGCATTTGTACATGCATCTTTTCCAAACAGACTCAAACAGTCAGTTTTTCCTTCTTCCTCCACTGTTTGCCTAGTGAGCATGCAATCTCAGATGCTTGTGTAATCCACCATTCCTTCTGTCTATGGACCTGCAACACAGCACTTCCTCTGAAGGAATGAAAGGATAAAACTTAAGAGCAGATAAAACAGGCTTTGTTGTGGTCAGCCACCTCCGTGGGGACAGTTTCACACCCAGTAGACTCTGGCTAAGGATGTATATTCCTCTCACATGTAGCCGGATGAAGAGCTGTGCTTTAGCCCTGAGCTAGGCAGTGCGGGTGAAAAAATAAATGATTTTGTCTCACTGTTCCTACTCTAAATCTTGTATTGCAGGCAGCAGAAAATCAGAATTCCAGTGTGTCCTGCCCTCCTATGCAGGATTTACACCAAAGGTATTTTACCACATAGTGCTGCAGGTATGTGTTACTGCTACTGAAAAGGTGGGTGTTCCCTTCTGGTATCAGTCATTTTGAGAATCAGAGGCTATCCACTTCGGATTTCATAAGCTTTACATAAGCTTTAAATGGCTTAAATGAAGCAAGACATTTGTACAATTTACAATACTAGCGCAGATTAGATTCATAATTTTGGAAGAAATAAAGTGCCACAAATGCAACTGTCTAGACAAAAAATCAAAAATGAATTTGCATTTTTTTAGTTTGCAATGAAATACTGAGAGATTGCATATTAGAGATTGCAGGTTAAACTATACATGTGCTGGATCAAAAACTTCTTGACCACAAGTTCATAAGATCTAAGGGTGGATATGTAGAACTACTATAGATGTATTACAAGATGGAATCAATATATTAACTAACATTAGTATTCTTGAATTTATTAACAGGATTATTATTTTTAAATTATGCTTTCCTTTACAATACATAAATAACAATTAAATCAAAATATTTGTTCCCAGATTTGTGGAAATGGAGATGTATATCACACCAAACATCATTATGCTGACAGAGCTCACGGCATTATTGAGGGATAAGGGTTTGTAAACACAGTTCTTGTTAATCACAGAAAATGGCAAGAGTCTCATTGTCATGATCTGGTAGTATGAAAGTCGTGACATCAGAATCCATGAAACCTCTAATAAAATTGAACAGCTTACAAATGAGTGTCATGCACTTGTTCAGCAGATGCATAGCACAGACAAAACAATAAACCACCAATGCCTCAAAGCTTTCAATGAAATTGCAGAGAAACTCGCAATGTATTACAACCCTGATCAACTCAAAAATAAACTGCATTTGTATCGACCAACTCACAAATTTTTTTAGGCTCTTAGGATTTTTGATCACAAACAAGTGTGCAGACTTGATGTGTCACCCCTCCCACTACACTCAATTTCGGGTTTCAACAAAAACTGCTCATTCGAGCTGGGCAAGTAAATTATCTGCACGAGAAAACAGCACTACAATGTCATTGGGTGAATTATGGGATACAGTTGAAAAAATGCTGCCAAACCTTACTCAAAAGGCATGAGGATACTTGGCAAGTACTTTATCAGCTTAGATGATTGAGGTGGTGCAGACAGGATAATTGTTTGAGAAGTGGCTTGATAGAGGCTATTGCAACCTCTAGGTGGTGGAGGACTAAAGTACCATGCAAGAAAACAAGGTGAGATAAACTGTTTGCCCAACTCAAGACACATGACATGCAGTACTGTAAATGTAATCTATTTCTATAATACTTGGCATCCAATATTCATATATGTTTACGCTATCTTAAGTGAAATTCAATAATACACGAACCAGGATGATTTCAATTTACCTTTATTTCAAAATGAAAACTTGTCATTTTATTATCGGTCAGCACTTTAAAGCAAATGTGATTTTCCACAGTGACAGAATTTTGCCAATTTTTTTTGTCACAGTGTCACTGGTTCCTCTTGAACATGACAATTTTGACACTTATGATTACAGTTAATGTCACTTTTGAGGGATGCCACCCTGTGACATTCTGCTGACTCCCTGCAGCTATTGCCCATTTATCCTTACCACAGACAGCCACAGACAAGGTATGAATAAATTAGACATGATTTTAGTATTCATTGGGAGGAAGAGCTTACAGATAGCATCATAAAGATATCAAAACATTTTGGTAACGACATTAATAGCAAGGATACCCGCCAAAAATAGGTTTAAATACTGGGAAGCTAGAAAAGAGTACCAACTCAGGGTACCAATAAATTAACAGTGCACTTTTGAGACTGCAATAAAATGGTTCCAATGTGTTTCCATCTGCTATACAGAATGTGGCTGATCACTTAACTAATGGAACTAAAAATGGACATGATCAAAAGAACAGTTTCCCATGGTTAAATTATGTACATTAAAAATGAGCTAATTTCAGGAACAGCTAAGAGTTCCTGGTAGTTTTGTACTTGAATGGTTCCCAAACATTCTGTGGGTGGGAACTGCTCCAAGTGTGTTGTAGTCTGTATTTCCCGGTCACTTGTCTCCCCAGTACTGTCTCTGTGTCTGTGTTCCCTGAGCTGCTTCACTCCCCTGTACTTGTGTGATTTCACTATTCGGGTGGTTCCGGGTTTTCGTGGTTTCCCCCCTTCTTTCCAGTCTCGCTTTACTTTCTTCCTGCTGATTTCTAGTTTTACTAATTTCTACTAATCCCTATTAACTTATAGATTGTAAAGTACTAACCTCACTAATATACTAACATGTGAATATTACTAATGGACTAACACACACTAGTTTTGGGTTTTTGATAGTTTAGATCACTATACTAATACATTAACCAGTCTCCCCTTTTCCATGCTGCGCTGTAGCTCCGCCCCTTTTCTTTCTAGCCTGCTCTAACGCTGAGTTCTGCAATTGCCTGCACCTGTCTTTTGCTCTGACTGCACCTCTCTCTCTGCACGTGTTTTACCTGCTTCACCCAGGCCGTCTATTATCATTGTTGTCTATGTGATTCCAGTCCGCGTTTTGTCAGTCCCCTGTCATTGAATTAGTTTTCCTAATGTTCTTCACCTGGATGTTGTTTGTTACTCCTCCCTCACTCACTTAGCCCCTCCTTGATTGTTACCTTCCCCAGTGTATAAATGTCAGTCTTTTCCACCAGCTCAGGGTCAGAACGTTGATCATATTCATTGTGCCGATTATTTGTAAGCCTTTGTTTATTGAGATTCCTGCGACACCCCTTTGCCCGACTTCGAGTTTGCCTGCCCCTTTTGGTTTTGTTTGCTTCTGGTTCGACCTTTGCTTTTCTTTGACTTCTCTTTTGCCTGCCCCTTTGTACCTTCGCTATTTCTGATCTCCTGGTTTTTGACTTTTTGCCTGTCTTTTTACTATTCTTTTGGAAACTCGATTCGGCACCGCCCTCTCTCTGATCACCTGGCTTCGAACTTCGGACTGATTAAAGACGACGTTTTCTTGGATTTCCCTGGTCTGCGTGTGGGTTCTTACTCGGAACATCACAAAGTGAGCTTGGTTTAATGCCCGTCCTCTATCTCTGAGTCTTCACACAGACCAGCCCTCCCACCAGGAGGACACATTGCCCTTCACAAAAGCATATTATCCGTTCTACATACCTACAAGCAGGTAAAAAGCAATTAGTGATTCCCCAGCAGTCTCCTTGGGACTCATGCATGTAATGACCCACTCTGTAACAAACCTAATTCAATTAAATTAGGCTCATTATTGTCTGCTTTCCACAAAGATGGCAAAACATTTTCCCCTGACATTGTATTCAAATGTATCTAATTTTTTACCCAATGGGTGTGAGTTACAGGTGGCATCCACTTCTCATTGATCGAGAAGTGAAACTGAATCTCAATTAATAATAATTTATTCTTTTTTTTTTTTTTTTTTTTTTTAATCTGGAGGGAAATTGGATTTGTAATTTATTTCAGGAGTGTGTAGGATCAATATAATTAGATGGACTGCATATGAGATTTGTAGTTTTTATGTAACATGTTTTCTGCCAGAACCATTATTATTTGTTAGATGATCAGAGCAACGTATCACATTTTGGGTGGGGGAAATAGGGGAAACTTTGTGAACTGGATCACCCTTTGGAAATGTAAATGCCTCAATTACAGTACCCCGTTTTATTCATGAAGAATCTCGTTTGAACTCATAAATAATATGTTTGTTCAATAGGCACAAAGGGGTAAGGGATTGTATTGAAACACTGATTCTGTTTAAGAGCCTGTTATATCAGGCTGACCTGTCTGGGTAATGTAGTTTTTGGAAGTAAACGAGATTAATAGAGACATTTTTCAAAGATTATCCATATAGACCCCCGCAGCTTTCTTCTGAACTGACTGAATCTTATATTGAGTGGCCAGTTTATTCTGATGTAAAATGACTTTTTTTTCTTGGATTCATACATACTGATAATTACTGAGATCTGCACTTAGGGGCTGGAAAGTTTTAAAGAAAAGGGTGCAATGGTAAAGTCCCAGCACTATGTGTGTTCAGACTCTAGACTTGAATCCAATCCATTCAATGGGCCCTGGATTTAGGAGCAAGCTCAATTTACCCAACAGTGAACCCACTGACCTACAGTAGATTAAGTAAATTGCTCTACTTTTATCCATGTATAAAAATATAAGATGGTATGTTCCTGAAGTGCATTTTTGACATAGTTCAGGTGTAGAAGAAGATGGATAAAATCAAAACCTGCAAAATTATAACAATCCAGAAGTTCCCAAGCAAGGATTTCACACACAACATTCAACCAAGGCATTTGGATCAAAAGTACAAACCAAAATGTTTGACACTCCCAAATATTCTCACTTAGGTAGGGTAGACTTTCCTTAATCAAGAACCTTTTTTTTTTTTTTAAACCTGCCAATAAATGACCCCATATATTTCTAATTTAGACAATAAGTATGGAACATGCCAACGGATTCCAACTGCAGTGTAAACATTCGCTTATTAAAATGCAAACTGTCAGCCAGGATTCCCTGAGTTACTGCAGCATAAACACCCCAAGCTATTGACCAGGGGCTTCATTTATAAAACTTTGCAGGGGTTCTACACTAAAAGGTTACTTATGCACAAAAGAAGTGCGTACGTTTAAAAATGGCCTGATTTATAAAACCATCCATACGTTCACGTACACGCAGTTTACCTTTTTAAATCACAATCCGTTTGAAAGTTTGCCTACCTCCACAAGTCTAGTATCTCGCCCTGTTAACTCCCACAATTAACCATAAATGGTTAATGGAACACCCATTTTGAACACTGATATGCATATAAATCAGTTTGTCATTCGAATTGTCAGGGAAAATGGAGAAGTCAGTCTGCAAAACAACGAAGGGAAACTTCACGAGGTGTGAAATCGAGTACTGGTGTAACCAATAAAATAGGTTTTGTGGAGTGGAAGCATGTCACAGCAGCCGTACCATTTCAGAAATGAAAAAGAAGTGGTCAGATATTAAAGTGGATGCAAAAAAGTTTATTGCTGCTCACTGGCAAACCGTAAGTGCCCAGTACCAACGGCCTTTACATGCACCTAAATATCTCCCTAATTAAACCCCTCACCAACAAATTAAAATTGCATTGTTGGACCTCACATTCAGTATTCCAAGGATTCTGGGATGAAAGACTGCTTGACTCTTGCGACTGTACTGTGGGAGTGTATACTGCCTCCCTGATGGCATGAGCTGAAACTGAATGTAACACATGGGATGTCTTACTGGTGATATTATTGTTTTTCAGACGAATATTGTGAATACGTAAATATGGACTTTCAAGGAAGAAACTACTTAGGCCTGGATGATCCTCCGACAAAGCAATATGATTACTAGAAAGCTGTGTGCTTGAATATGAAATGAAAGGAATTGCATGAAATGGGTTTGTAGGACTTTTATCTGCTTTTTATACTTTGCCATCGGAGTCACCAATTTGTGCAGCCTCACAAATGTGCGCACGGATGGGTGTGCATGTTTTCGCATCAAGCTTGTTTTTACAATTCCAGAATTTGTGGGGAAACGGTGTACGCATCTTTGTTGCACATACACACATTTATAAATGAGATCCCAGGAACCTGCTGGTTCCCTTTTGCCAGTGAGACACACATCCTCAGCACTAGCACTCATGCAGTGAATTGTGCTCTGTGGAACATGGCACAGAAAGCAACCGCTGGCTCAGAGGGGTGGGGATTGGAAAGCATGTGCTTCAGCTCCACTGCGCCTGATGCAGCAGCACTGTACAGCTGGTGATAGCAGACAGCAAGAAAATAAGTAATAAAGTGGTCTGGAGGGAAGGCTGTATTAAATTATCATATATATTTCAGTTCCAAAGATACAAGTCGAAATGTCCTTATCCCAGTTTCTATATTATGTACTTGTATGTCCAAATCATTCTGGCTAGGCAACCGGTCCTTTTGTGTGAATGTAAATTTATTTTTAGGACTTTAGGGCTACTAAACTGGTTTGGATTTTATCACTATTTTTGATGAAGGATTCTTTTGGCAAACAGTTTCAGCTGTGCTTCTGAGATATTTCTCCCTAACCAACTTCAATCTTTTTATTGCTAAATTACACACATACTGTATACTTAAGAAGGATATTTAATGCTGCATAAAACAGAATTAAATGGTGGGAATATATTCCTATATTAATTAAAATAAATAGCAAATTCCAAATGTGTTTGCCAGTGAATAACTATTGACCAATGACTTTTTAATCTACATACCTAAACTATTTTGTTTTTACGGACATAATGGGCTAAAGTTGTTTCAACTGTTAGAACAGACCAGTGTTGTGCAAATGTAAAATAACAATGACAGAAATAGTGGGAACGAGTCTCAGTTGATTTTCAGAATTTTGTTTACTGCAATGTTTGTTCTTTTTAGAAAAAAAAACAGCAGGCGATTATGCAAAAAGACCATAGATTGCAGTGATATTTCGATTAAATCTCAGGAAAGTGAGTTTTTGTGCACATCTGCACTCAGTTATCTAATGTGCTTGTTCAGTGTCTCTCAGCTTGTGTAAAAGGCCAGGCATGCTACTTCCACTCTCTCGAACCAGCTGCTCAGAGTCTCCCAGCATCCCCTGCTACCTTGTCTCCTTGACTGGCTGTTGTATGCCCTTCTCTTTTGGACTCTGAAGCACTAGTAAATGCCTCCTGTCCTACGGCCAGTGTGACCCCAGCGCCACCCCTACATCGCATGGCCAGATGGGTAGCCGGGCTGTCTGGTCTCCCATTCAGTATATCTTGGGGGACTGGCACCTCATCCTCCAGCCAGGTGTGCTCACTTCCACTGACTCTAATATGCTGCTGACTCTAGCCTTTATAACCCTGTCCACACCTCATCTCTAGCAGAAAAATAATCTAATTTCTTCATCTGGAACTGTATTTGAAGCTGGCAAAGGCCAACCTGTAATATATTACACAAGTAAATATTATTAAATTATAATTGACCTGTCTCTCTTTTCCTGGCCCCATACCTTCCACAGATGGAAGAGAAAAAGCACACTGTATCTGGAATTACTACTGTGTGAAATAATAATTCTGCCCAAAGCAGGGTGTTTTCACTGCCTCATTCATTATCAGGGCAATCACCATCCGGGATCCAGTCAATGTGTTTGCCATTGTTGTTGATTAAATATAAAATGAGATGTGGTGAATAATCCAGATCCTTCTCAGTTATTTGCACATTGTTTATATTGAAGTTTGTTTGTTGGTGATGAACATTTGTCGTCTGCCACAAACTTCTTACTGATCTGAACCATATTCAAGCACAACCTTGAATGTTAAGAAAAAGATTTACTTTCCTATGACTGCATATGAAGAATTTTCAGAAGTCACTTCTGATTCACTGTGATGTAGCTGTTGTATAAGCAGATTATATATATATATATATATATATATATATGTGTGTGTGTGTGCTAAACTATAAATTTATATATAAAATGTATTCATCGTATGCACTGAGATAAACAGGCTGTTATATGCAAAATTAGATGGAGCTTAACTACAGCACACCTTTGTGAATTGAGATCCAATGCAGTGCAGATTGAAGGCCTTTGGCGATATGAGTAATTAAAGTTTGATAAAGGGCACTGAAGGGGACCAAAGGGTGCACACCATCTCACCACTCTCCACATCCATCTTTAATATTACTGAACTAGGTTACCTTGAATGGCAGAACCATGCCAGTACAATTAAAATGGGGAACCGGGGACTGAAAGTAAGACTTTTTTTTTTAATTCTCCAAGAGAAATGCAGAGTATTGAAAAGAAGAAAAACGTAGACTTATGGTTGCATAGGCCGAAGGCTTCATACACTGCTTAAGTTATCTATTGCCTTGAAGACAGCTAATAGTAAACAAGACAATGAACCAAAAATAATGCAAATTGTTGCATAACAGTAAGTTTTGGGTCATTTCAATCTGAACAGCATTTGAATCAGAAAGCTTTAATTGTTCCCACTTGTATATAAAAGCCCTAATGATGCATTCATTTGAAAGAGAACAATTATAAAATTCTGAACCCTGCATTGCATCATATTCGATAGTAACAGTACTGAGAGCTATCAATTAGTATTCTGCCTCCTGGCATCATCTTCTCACATAAAGATTATTTTTATGTAGTCTGTGAATATGTGACAAAGTGAGCTGTGGAAATTATTCAGTTCTTTTCCATCAAATTTCTCATGATGTTAAGTGTGGTACATTTATCAACTCTGGAGGGAAATCATCTTTGTTTTCAGGTATCAAAATATTGTTGACTTCAAGCTTCATATGAAATTATGAGTTTAGGTGTCTAGCATTTTAGATGTTGAACATGGAACACATTTTTTTTTAGAAAGCCTTTGAAATAATTAGTGTTCATTTTGATTTCCATTGGTTACAAATGGCTTTGTTCGATTTCTTTTTCCCCTGACCAGATGTTAGATTGTATTAAATGCATGCTGAAGTTTCTGAAATGCTTCAGAATAAATGGTAACCTGAGGAATTTATTTTTAAGGGTTCTACCCTTTCCTTCATTCATGTCAATGTCTAGTATTACATTTCACTTTTTTTTCCTTTTTTTTTGGGGGGGGGGGGGGCTTAAAGACACTTGTTCTGTCCAAAAAACGAACATTGTTCTTTTATCATGATGAGTAAGCCACTGTGGTACAGTATGTCTCAAACATACTGCTCAATATTAGGGAGACAGTAAACAGACTCATGTCTGACTGTAGGTCCTAGACAGGGATGCTGCCAGGAGTCCTGGGCTCCATAAAAAATATATTGATGGCACTGATGACATTCAACCCTATCAATCCAGACATTTTTGGGCCCCATCCAGCCTGGGGCCCCCTGAATCATTAGTGTCTTTCGGTACATTAACGGTGTCCTTGCTGCCGGATGAGCGGCTTCTGACATTGTGAAATGCCTTGGTTCGCTTTGCCTGTTCTCCCCAAGGAGATGGAGCCGGAAGATCTGCACAGAGGTAACTCAGTCAAATGAGCAGCCTGGGCCAACCTGCCATTTGGTGACAAGCTCAGAAGTCTGTGATGCATGTTGTGATGTTATCTAGTACATAGTGCACAATCCCATATGCAAAGTACTGATTATCAGAGCTAAATAAAAGTACACACACACACACACACACACACTCACAGTACTTTCTAAAAAAAGTTTTTCTAAAAAAGCACATTTAAAAATGACAATAAAATGAGTAACAGATATGTCCATAGCCAAATTGATTTTATCACTTGTAAATCTTCTGTGGCATTCTGGGGGGGGGGGGGGGGAGTAGTGATGATTGATTACAAAATGCTGTATGAAAATTGAAAGCATTCCAGATTTAAATGAGTTCAGGACTGTCATGAACACAAATATGTATATCCTCTCTTGTTTTTCCGGTCCACAATCCTCTGGAGGAATCCACACATACAAGATTTATTTCACTGTGCCAAATGAGACGCTACAAAAAGAAATATATGCGGACCACTTACGGATGCAAATCAGAAGGGAGATCATTTGTACGGATCTTTTACAGAACTGAATGCAATTTCAATTTGAACACAAGTGATTTTATTTTTTTATTCCTTGATGAATACTATCACAGAAAGCTATATGAGGACAAATTGTTCTCTAAACGTCTTTTCAGGACAAATGGTGTTAAGGTGGCGATGAATACATCGGCAGTTCTCTCTACCAGGGAGTGCTTCCCCTCCCAAACACTCAGGCTTCTCCGATGTCTGCTCGCGACAGTTTGACGGTCTTCTTTCAGGTCTGTGCCAACAGTGCTGATTAAATCAGGGTGTTTTACAGGTGTAGTAATACCTGCCAGCAGAGGAGAATAAGTGAAATCAATCAGTCAACTCTTGTATTTATATCCCTTTATTTACTCTCCTTATTCTGCCAGCATCTTTTGTGAAGAACAAACAGTACTGTACAAATACAGCCATTTAAAATGCTGCAATCAGAGACTGGCTGGGTGTTATTTTTCAATCTGGCAAAATGTAAATTCTGTTTTTTTACATTTCATTCTCAAAAGTGTGACTGCTTTTTGGGCATAAAGCAACAACATGCCTTACTCCTCTAGAATAGCGATTAAATCCCTGCTATATTATTAAAGTCTAATATCTATTTCTGTGCCAACTAGGTCCATTCATAACAGCCGCACTTCTTTTACTGATGGCCTTAAAGTCCAATTGTGCAGATGTCTTCTAATAAAGGTCAGGATCCTACTATGTTGGCTTTGGTAGAACTTCAGAACATCTGTCTGTCTGTAGTATAATTTGACCTCTGCAATTTAGGGGCTTTGAAGTTTAAGTGAACACTGTATGCTTCTTTAAAAAGTCGAACCTTTCCTAACCCAGACCCATTCACCAAGACACTGTACCCCACAGAACCCCACATTTCCTGTACCCAGGTATTGTGTCTAGCCATAATGTTTGCCATGAATAGATCCTCATTGACAGATATGAGTAGACAAGAGTAGCTTGCATAAAATCTGTTGGCAAGGAAAACACCTTGAGACTATGCATTGGTTTCTACACATTAAAGTCTGGTAGTTTAGGTTACCAATGCCGGTGAACATGAGTATAATTTTTTTTAAATGAATGTGAATATGAGTATAATTATTAAAAATTAAATACTTACTTAAAATAATGTATATATATAATTACAATGAAGCTATATAAATAATTTCATACTTCAAAAAAACGGAAATATACGAACATATAAAATAATTGCCATGTGTTTGCTTGAGAGAGAGAGAGAGAGAGAGAGAAAGAAAGAAAGAGAGAGAGAGATGAAGATTACATTCATTTTTTTTTTCATCAACTAACACAACTGCGGTGCCATGTAATCTTTTCCAATTATGGTGCCGAATCCTCATTGCAACACTGATTATCTGGATGGCTTCTAGTGAATGGCGAAGAGCACTGATCATTACATGAACAGTTTGTGTTAAAAATGTGCTACAGCTTTAATGACCACCAAGACTGGTGTATTGCAAATTACTGTTTGTCTGCAAAGTGGTCTCACTTGAAGAAGCCCATGTTTTGCGGTCCGTTATGACTCAAGCAGTTGCGTGTGTACTTAGCAATCACGTCCTTGATGCAACCAACATGTGCAATTGGTTTCCCACGAATTACCTGTTTTTCTGTTCTCTGCGCATTGAATTAATGTGCAGTTAATTCAGGCTTTTCTGTACAATTTCTAAAAAAAATTAATTAAAAAAAACTATTTTAAGTTTTTAAGTTTTTTTTGGGTTTTTTGGCGCAGTGCTGGTTTCCATTTGGCATGTAACATCTGTATGCCATTTAATTGTGCTTCAGACTGATTTTAGCACTGGACCTGGCTTTCAGCACCAAGAACAACACTAACAACAAAAACCAGCCTAAATGTATTTTTCCATTTGAGGTCAGGTAGCTAGGAGGATTTAATTCAATTGTCTCATAATGCCTGTGTGTGGACAATGCACCAGAATGTAGCAATAA
Organism: Anguilla anguilla; assembly: GCF_013347855.1. Lineage (NCBI taxonomy): Eukaryota > Metazoa > Chordata > Actinopteri > Anguilliformes > Anguillidae > Anguilla > Anguilla anguilla. The sequence goes on along the minus strand of NC_049218.1, from coordinate 16,077,961 downwards.
ATCATCTGAACTACCCCACTAACCTCAGGAACTTTACTTTCCATTTGGTCCAAGGTCTGGGACTGTTTTTTATCGGACTAAACCTTCCTCACCAAGGGGTGTATTCATCCGTCTCCTATCAGATAGTCCAGACAATGAGACTCTTCCAAAGCCAACTCACATTTCGTAATGCTGAGGGACATCCCAGCTGCCATGATCATAATATAGATCTGTCTCCCTTGCTGTTTGTGATCCTCCCAAGAGGTACTAAAGATAAGAATATAATTCAAGTGCATTAATGGGATATGGGCACGCAAAATCGTAATCTTTAACCACTGAATAGCAAGTAGCACACTCTGCAGGCCAAACAGTCATATTATGAATTGATACAACCCAAAGAGTGAATTAAATACAATAGAGCTCTGAATAAAGAAGATATCTGTCAATATTATTATTAACAAAGCTTTAAAGGTGCATGGTACTTAGCCTACACCAGTTGGTTTAATGGCTAATCAACCCTTGGTATGGAAACAGTTTCACACTGTTTGTACTGGTTCCTGGTAAATTGTTTAGGTATGTCAAAACTTGTTAAGTATCGTTAAGAATTGTCACTGACATTACCATAACAAGGGAATGATCTCTTGGCATCTTCTAACAAGAAGAATCTGATTACAACAACTGACAAGGTTGGGAAGTATTCCAGAATTTGTATACATTTTCACACTTTTTTTATACTAGCTTAGGCCCATACAAATGACACTGCAGGCTACATTCACAGCTGCCATCCAGAGCTGTAAAAAATCAAGGAAAGCACTAAAAATGCAATCGTTGAAATGGCAAAAATGGTGCATCATGTAAGTTCCAAAAAATATAAAAAATCAAGGAATCTGTGACACCTCCAACTTCCACGACAAACTCTCAGACATAATGACTGTATATTTTACAATGAAGCATGAAGAAAGCAGTTTTTCTTCTCACAGTAGACAGCTGAAACTGCAACCATCTGGACCGAACGCTCTGCTGTTCGAAAACCCATTTGGTATGTTTGGCTGCGCAGGTGTGTGGGAAAGTGTCTGGCTGTGACTATCTTCTCCCTGATAGCTGGTTTTATGTTTACTCAAACTTAGATGTTTAGTTGGATACAAACAAACCATAGCATTGATAATGCATTCTCAGTCTCTTCACCACTCTAATGTTATTTTAATGCCAGTGCAGCACATTGAGATGCATAAGAGGTGATCACTTATTCATAATCAAGGACGGTGCAGAAATCTTCTTTTAGAAGCCTTTTTTTTTCTTTATCTTATGCTTTTTTAAAGTGAATGAAGAATGCCCCCTAACTGCAGGGAGGGGTATAGATCGGTTTCTACTGTCTCATTTATGAAACTTATTCTAATCTCAGAAAAGGTGAGGTTGCACTTGCTTGTCAAACTCCAGTTAAAAGAGTAAAGGTCTTTAAAGAGTGCTGGTTCTGTATCTCTGTCAGCTGATCTGACTGTAATTGGAGAGGCAGGTCCAGTAATACTGACCGCATCTCTGAGGACAGGTGAATAATACAGGAAGACAAGTATTACTTGTTGAATTTTTAAGAGCAAGCAGTTGAAGACATTTCACCGATGAATTGAACATGGCAGATCAAAAAAGATCTATGGTGTGAACATGCTCTTCATGTTTTAAATGCATGTGTTGAGGTAGATGTTTGAGGCAGACAAGCAAATAAAGAATGTATTCAGTGTTTAGGGCTGCATCATCCATTCATCCATTATGTATACCTGCTTATTCCTGGTCAGGGTTGCGGGAGGTGCTGGGGCCCAGCATGCATTGGGTGAGAGGCAGGAATACACCCTGGACAGTTTTCCAGTTCTGCCAGTTAAACACTCAGTCACACACAGTCCTTTGTTAGAATAATAATAACATACTTTATGCCACTTTCAGCAGGTGTTTTCACATGCTATTTCTGATTGCTTGGCTCGCATGCATACAGTCTCATACAGCCTCATTTAAAGCACAAACCAACTAAAGAGGATAATAGATCAATAAAAGAGCGTACTAACGTCAAAAGGTTTCCATTGTTTTGAGATGATTAGTTGTTTTCAGGTTTAAGCTATCTGTAAATAGAATAACTATTTTCAGATTGGCTACTATGTAGAAATACAGGAGACTTAATCATTTTAATGCACAGGCCCGTGTGAATATGCTATTATGCGCAAGGATATACAGTAGTGCTTAGTTCAAATAACGAAACTTTTTTTCTGGATTTTCTTTTTATTTTATATGGCAAATAAAGCATCAAAATATACATCAGATATTAAAAAAGTTTTTGGATGGTTTGGATGTACAGTAACTTTGTAGTATTTTCATAAGCACTGCCCCATCTTATTTTACTGAAATCCAGCATACGGTCATCCTTGTTCACACTAAAGTTAGCTGTGTAGTGTTATGGTGTGCTCTTCAGTATTAAGGAATGGGACCCACAGATGATATTCATTTTTAGCAGCTGCTCGATAGTCTATCACCTATCAGTCTATCAGTATATCACCACACAATTGATGGGCTCTCTGGACAGTGCCCTGTTTGGTTTAGGGGCCACTGACACTGACTGTCCTTACAGGAAGGCGGGAGAAACGTGAGTGAAATGTGGGTGGATGGGGGGGCTACGGCTTTCTAGGAGCCCATATGGGCAGCAGTCACACAAGCTTCTACTGTTATTTCAATCCGAACACGGCTGAGCAGCTGTTGGTCTGTCAAAATTATGGACGTTTTCCCACTGAAATTGGCCAGATGCCACTGGGATTCTCTGCAAGCTTTTACAATAGAATTCCGTAGAACAATAAAAGAGAGAGGAATCCTATTAATGGTTATGATTAATTGTGCCTGCTTAAAACAATACTTGGAACTGAAATGCAGACTACTGTATCTTGTGTGATAATACTTTCTTCCAATACGTAACCCCCATTTTGGGTAATAACATTTAGAATTTACCTATAATTAGGACCCAACATTATTTAATGGAAAGTGCATTTTTCTTTTTTCTACATAACATTTTTGTCCAATATAATTTGTATTCGAAAGCACAGATAAAACTGCCGAAGTGCAGTATCAAGGTGGGAAGTTGAGTTCGTACACTATACTAGCAAACTCATTTGTGTAAAAACAGGTATTCTATAGCTAGTTTACTGAGCTTTATGGAAAAAAAGTGTTCTTTAAAGACATTTTCACTATACTGAAAGGGACAGTTCATTCTCTGCTGTCTTTTGATACTACTTCAGGTTTTAATGTTTTCAATGGGTCTGGATAGATTATTATGTGCAATGAAAGATGTTTTAGATTTTATAGATGTTTCGGATGAACTACTGGCTTTACAATGCTGTTATAGGGGTGTTCATGGTGTCATGGTTTTGGCTGATACCACCATTTATTTTCCTTCTGCACCTTTTCTTCAGTTATTACGGCCATTGGTTTTTTCATGCGCCTTTTCTTCAGTTATTACGGCCATTGAATTGATTGAATTATACACGTGCAAATTTCCTTTTACAATTTGCACCTGTTGGCGTTCTATTTAAACCCCGAGCAAGCCAATAAGCTTTGATTCAGTGTCACTTACGTTGCACGAGAGCCGGTAATCTGTCAAGCGAGGTAAAGGTAAAGGTAAAGGTAAAGGTAAAGGTAAAGGTAAAGGTAAAGGTAAAGGTAAAGGTAAAGGTAAAGGTAAAGGTAAAGGTAAAGGTAAAGGTAAAGGTAAAGGTAAAGGATTGAGAGTTTGCGATATTGGATTGTTGTGGCTATAAAATTAGCACAACAGTCTTTAGCTTATTAGGTTGTTGGCAACAAGTTAGTGCCGCAACCTAAACTCAGAATTCTTTCTTTAGGGTGTTACTTTTTCAGCCTCGGTTCGAGGTCTGTTTTCTTTGAGTTGCTCCGTTTTCTGCTCCGGCAGTTTTGTTTTATTTTCAGAGTTCATACTCCTTAAGCTTTAGTTTTTTGTTTTTTTTAACCCAGTACGTGGGTTGCGTAGAGCTTTTTCTTTGGGATACTCTCCCTTAGGAGTATTTTCCTTTCTGTTATTTTTCCGCTGTCCTCGTCTCTTGAGACTTTGGTTATTCTACCTCTGGTGAATAGCTTAAAGAACCCCCTGTTCAGTCGCGGTTGGTCTCCCAAAACCCCCACTCCATCACACATGGGTTCATGGTGTAATGCAAGAACGTACACTTCAAGCAAGTTCAAAGCAGCATGTAAATGGCCTTACATTTCCAGAGACTACACATGTGGAAATATTCTATTGAGTTTAGTCACAATATATAAATATCAGTTTTTATATTGTGCTGGTACTTCTGTCCTTGAGCACAGCAGTCTCAAGTTGCATTCACCATAGGAAATAGTCCCAACCGAAAATAAAATGAAACAATTTTTTGAAGAACAATCGGTTGATATACACGCGTAAAACCACTGGAGGCATTGCAGGCTGCTTTGGAGTTATTGAAGTGTATTTTTATTTTTGTTTTGCTTTAGACCACGAACCCCCATTGTAAAGCTGCCAAGTCTTCAGAAATGTCTTCCCCACCCTGTTTCCACCCTGTAAAGGTTTTGGCTGAAAACATCAGGTGTTTTGTGGACCTGCTCTGTTTATACAGAATAAAGAACAAAAAACATTTAAAAAGAGAAAATAATTTTTGCCTTGGAGTGCGTCTACCATTTTATTTTATACTTTATTTATTTAGTTATTTGGATTTACACCAAGTTCATTTTGTTTGATATGTTTATAAATTTATCCACAGAGGACCACCTCCCCAATTGTTTGCATAATTACACTGGAAATTACCACTATTCAATCTGATCAATTCTATGTCAGACTGTACAAAAATGGCAGAATTGTGTAAAATGAATGGTGTATCACCCTGACTCACCAGTCATGATATAAATGCTCACAACTGCAGCATGCAGATACTGGAATGTGTGCCAGATCTCTGATCGGATGCTTCTATAAAGCATTCAGTAAAAGTTATTTGTTACAGTTATTTGTTGGATGAGTAGACTTTCATAATTCAATTAATTCCATTTGTCGGTAGTTCATTGTATGTAGCTAGCTAGCCATCTTACCTGACTTATTTTTGGACTTTTACCAAAACAGGGTTTGTTGAGTACACTCAAAATGTTAGGGGTTATTCTGGCTTTGTCATAGTTTTGGCCACTGTTGCTGACAGGACATTGGCGGTGATTTTTAAATCACCCTGGCAATGTTTCGGGGTGTCATTTGTCTGAATTTATTTTTGTGAAAAATATCCAGATTTAACAGGTGTACAGTACTGCTGAGCTCTGATTGCCTATGTGCTTTCACTTGCTAATAAAATGACTGTTTTTTTTCCTTGTTAAAAAAAGTAATTATTATCATAGGTCAACAAGTATATTGCACTGTGCATCAGTCTTTATTTTAGATGATAAATAGGGTGACTTCAAATTCCCCCCCAGAGCAATCTGGGGCTAGGCTTCTTTTTAAAGTCTTCACATCTGGTCTTCATACCTGTGACACATTTGTAAATGGGGAAAAGCAGCAGCTTGTTGGTACTGGTTTAGCTTTTGTCTCTCTACTAGTACAGAAAATCTGTAATAACAATGCACAAAAGTATTAACTATAAATGAATGTGCCACAGTACAAGGAGTGGCCATTTTGAGGGTTCTGTGTTCACTAGCTACTTGACTAAATGTTTAATGTTGCTTAGCAATGACTGGCATCAGAAATCCGCCAAATGCCACACTGTTTTATCATCAGTGTGTTGATGGGGATGTCACTTATTGAATCGGTGATACTGCATGCTGTTCTTCAGCCTATTTGGGTCAACAGGAGAGGGGAATAACTGGTATACACACATGTCCTCCAGGACTCCCTATCTGCCCCATGATTTAACTTTTAAAAAATCCATTCAATCTATATCAATGGGTGACAAATTAAAGGGTTAACACTCCGTTATAAAATGACACCATCACAAAATGATTTATGTTCCCAACTCAGTCAGCCTTACACAGACCATGTTGTTCTAATGCATTTCTAACCAACTTCTATTGATTTTTTTTTTTTTTTTTTTGAGGTCCCAGTTGTTGTTTTATATATATATATATATATATATATATATATATTTTATTTATTTATTTATTTATTTATTTTCTGGAGGTGTTAGTTACAACATCGATGCATTGTTCAAACAAGTACATCTCAGGATCTCCCCACCTACAGCCAGTGCATAGGTTAAAGAAATGTATAAGCGTCTATCGGAAAAAGGTAATAATGAATACACAAATAAAAAAATATGTTATGACTTCCTCTTCCAGACATGCGTTTTTCTGAAATTAATTGGTTGAACGCGAGGTACTTAAGTCAGCAGCATTTTACGAGAGGTCATTTTCTGCCGTCGTCCCTTGCACCAGCTTGATGTCTTCGCTTTTGAGGTTCCGTTTGCCCATTCAGGTTACTGGCGCTGTGCAGATTAAAAGTGCCGATCACAGACTCTGTCTCCAAGAAAGTATATTGGCCTGGAAGCCTGCCAGCTCTCTGGAGAAAAGGAGGGCATTGCTTAAAAATGGATGTGAAATGCTGGCCACGAACCCTCTAAACAAACTCCATCTCATTGCAGTTAGGCTACTGTAGGGATGGCTTTGCATGGTGGAATGATTGAATGCAACAGTGTACAAAAGAAAATAAAAGGCGAGTGCCATTTTACTTAATTACAATGAAGGGTATGGTAGCAATATTCGAATGGAGGACAAGTGTACAAAGTACAAAAGCTACAAAAGTCACTTGTAAGATGGCATAATGTTCTATATCTGGTATAGAGGGAGCAGAAAGGTCAACCTCTCAGATGCATCAAACTAGAACAAGGAGAGCTAGGACAGACAATGCAAAGAATAATGACTGCTGCAAAGCATGTCAAGCATGTTTTAAAATATTCAATAAAAAATTGCTACTTTCTCATAATGCATTACTTTCACATGGCAAATATTGATATTTACATGAAATCAGCGAAAGCATGGATACAGAAATTTAAAGTATAAATAAATGCGAAAATAAAATGACTTAAAGCTCCCTGGAAATTATAAAGATGGTGTAATGTGCAAGGTCCCAAATTACCCAGTAATAAGCAAAGAAAATGAACGGGCAAATTAAGGCCATTTAGTCATTCTCTAGACACCATATTTAAGGAGTTCTGTGGTTACATTATGGCATCAAATTACAGAGTTCTCTTGTGGGGGTGGGGGTGACATTCTATACATTACCATGAATGATTAAACTAGTTAATCAACGCTATCGATATTGCTCTCTTTCAATATTAATGGAGCATACACAAGGGGAGATAAGGTACTGTAAAGCAGTATAAAAATGCAACAAACAAATTACTGTTGTAAATGTAAATAATACATTAAAACCAGAGATGTATGTGTGTTTCTGCATGCGCTGAGAACAGAGTACCTCCATGGATAAATGTGCTGTCAAGCACACACATGCTGAAGATTTCCATTTTGCACAAAAATGTACTCATTTTACTTTGCTTCCAGTCTCACCCGCGTATTTGACCATTGATGTTTATTATTTATTAACGCAAAACTAATGTATTACTGCATTTGGGCTGATTTGTTGGCTTGCAAGCGCTGTTTGAAAATGTAAAAAAAATAATTGATGGACTGCTTAGTATGAACATGCGCGCACACACACACAATGAATAGGGGCCTGCTGGGTACCTCTTCCTGCTAAAAATAAATAAATAAATCTTTCAACAGGTGTCCCTGTCTAACAATGCAAGAGTGATTCCTCTGTTTTATCAGGCAATCTCCCTGCACTGACTGGGAATGAATCTTTGCTCTAGACTAGAGTGTGAAAAGGGCGACGGCTGGCAGCATGTGTTGCCGTGGAGAGCGTGCCTGTCTGCACCCTCCTGAGCTTACGGAAAACACTGCAGCGATGACAAATCGGGATCGGGGATGACAGTTGGTGAAAGGAGACACCTTGAGCTCTGTTTCGATGGAGCCCCCTCGTTATCGTGAATGCACCTGTCCCAAGGGCAGATTGATACTTTGGAGTGCTGCAAAGAGGTGCAAGGATGATTGTGCCTATGCCAGTGTTTTCAATTGCATCTTCAATATGTTTTTAGTGCTTGCTCTGGGTGGAAAGTGGGCTGGCATAGTCTTTTTTTTTTTTTTTTGGGGGGTGGACCGGTGCAAACTCATGGCAAATGCAGTGTTATTTTACTATATTTAAGAAACCTGAAGATTCCATAAAGGGTGATAACAGAAAAATACAAATTTGCTGGACATGTTATGCTTGCCAAAAATGAGCAAAAGATGTCTGACAACATCCAAGAGCCAGTGTATAAATGTATATTTAGAGTTTTGTCACATTTTGAAAATAATTGAGCCGAAGTACTTCTCAAGGACTGGTTTCTAAGATACATAGTGTGGCAGGGCTCGGTTTGCGGGAGGAATTCAGGGCAATTCGAGGACCACGCCTACTGGTTAAGTAGGCACACACCTGGATGTTATTACGAATCAGCCCAGGATTTAAGTGTGCTTCTTTCCACAGTAGGCATCTGAGACCGGGTTCCCTCCATGACGGTGAGAGAGATCATGTACAGACCAGAGAAAAAGGTTGAAAAGCGCTCGTATGAGTTCATTTATTTGGTCTTTGTTATTTTAGTTTATTGTTTTTGCCCAGACCCCGTGAGGGTGACGGGCGAAGATTTTTTCATTTGTGTTTGTTACTCCCAATAAGACGCCGGAGATTTCCGCATCTCCCTGTGTCCAGCTCTTCTGTCCCTATCAGGGTAGTCACGGCGTGTGACACACAGCTAATGGATTTTGCATTGTGATTTATCTTACCTGTTGATTTAGAGGTGACTAAATGCTGAATATATCTTAAAGCCATTTATTCCTAGACTTCATTCTTTCAAAACCTTAGGTTTCTATAGAATTATAGAAACTTATATTTTACAGGTGGCTGTAATCAGGATGGTGTATGATCATGACACTTGTACCCTAGCAGATGAGATTATTCACAGCTTTAAAACGTCCAATCATTGGTTGTCAATGGTTATTGTTATGTAGTGAAGTTCTAAACATAGCTTTCAGATATCAGGTACTGTAATTGAATTATAACAATCCCTCTTAAAAACAGCTGCATATCTGTGAGTACAAAACTATTTTCAGGGTTTAAATTAGAAAGTTTACTTTTGGTGTGCTATTTCACAATCATCATAATTATGGCAATTATGATTGTCATTATTAGAGTATTAACATTAATCAGCATGCATATCATTTTACATTTTCAATAATATTCAGCACACATTTAATAAATAAAAACAAACCCTTTCTTTGTAGTTCTTTGGCAGAAACATGAATGTTTGTCTTGTACAGTATCTCTGAAGGGCAAAATAGAAAGTCAAACCTGAAAGTTGCCAGTAAGGGTGACAGCAGATAGCATCACTGCATATAAAGAGAATGAGAAACAAGGAAACAAAGCAAACATTAAAAAAGGAATATCTAAAGCATCTTGAATGGCCAGTTCAGGGTTCCGCCTTTGCTACAGCTTCAGCTCATTACAAACTGAAAGGGTGCACCATGCACCATGCACTAGCTTGCAAGAAATATGTTAGTGTGTGTAAAATACTAAATACTAAGTGTTAGTGTCCTTAGTGTCCTGAAAGTGATTCAGAGACACCTCATTTTCATCTCCACCAGTGTTAGTCCAATGGTTGCATTTGCCTCATCAAAACCTTTATATAAAACATGCCCAGGATAATTTCAAAGCGATACAGTATATCCAAGCATATCATATCATTTTCAGTCTGCAATTTCTCTGAAAATCATTAATGGAAATTTCTAATTTTTCAATTTGCTTTTTTTGATTGCACAGTGTTAATTGACTGAAATCGCAAGGCTGTGGTACGTAACTCATTTTTTGAGAGATCCCTTTTGAATTAGAATGAGCCATTTTGTGCTTTCTCTGTACTTTCCCCACAATTCCCTTTATCCTGTGCCAGATATGGTGAATTATATCCTGCTGTCAACCAGTAATTACAGGCCAGGGCCTCCTTTCTTTATGAAAAGAGAAAATTGAATTGAAATGGTTGATTTTGCTTGATGTACTGTAAATTTCTAGAATGTTTGACCACACAATGGATATATAAACACACATACATGTGTGCTATATATGAATGTAATAGATCTGGTGGATCTATTTTAAAAAGAAAGAAAAAATTGCATCTGCAGTCTTATAAAGCCCTGACTAATTGGCTTTGCCCAGAGTCTATCCTGGTTGGCCAGAGCCTTTTGTCAGCACCAAGAGAAACAGTGTATTTTAGTTGTTTGCTATGAGGTGGATGCCAATTTTCAATTTCCCAGGATTAATTTGCTGCCATTCATACATGTCAGTGATGATGCACATCACTAGTTTCATGACACATATATTGAGGTATGCTGAATGTCATCTCAACTGTGAAAGCTAACATATGACAGTCACGTCATGTCAGTTGTCATAAAGATGTCATTATGACATTCACATCATGTCAATTGTCATAAAGACATCATTTTCACAAAATGTAAATTAAGTAGAATATAAAGTGGAATATTGAGTTTTAAGGTAAACTCTACATTCAATTTAATTCCCATTGTGCAGTCATGATTTTGATTCATTTTGCATCTAAATATAGAGTGGTGAGCTCAGTAATCAAAAAAGGCCTGGTAGGCCAAGGAAGACCTCTACAGGTGATGAGCGAATTCTCACCATAATGAAGAAAAACCCCCAAACACCTGTCCTACAGATCAGAAACACTCTTCAGGAAGCGGGTGTGGAGGTGTCAGTAACTATTGTCCATGAAGACTTCACAAACAGAACTACAGAGGCGACCCTGCAAGATTCTAACCACTGATTAGCCACAAAAACAGGATTGCCTGGTTAGTTTGCTAAGACATACATATGAGTCTGCAGAGTTCTGGAAAAAAGATTTGTGGACAGATGAGACCAAGATGCATGTGTATCGGAATGATACTATAGCAAGAGCAAAGAATTAATTATATTTTAGGATAGTGATAGTGATAGCAAATTAATTTTGAAGTGTACAAAAGTATCTTATCTTCTCAAGTTCAACCAAATGCCTCCAAACTCATTGGACAGTGCTTAATCCTACAGCAAGACAATGATCCCAAACATACTGCAGAATCAACAAAGGAGTTTTTTTTTTTTTTTTTTTAATTCAAAAATGGGAAAATCCTTAATTGGTTCTGTCACCTGATCTGAATCCAATTTAACATGTCATTCACTTTTGATTTCACTCAGCACTTTTTATACATAGTCCCCAGGTTTGGGATCTATCAATAGTATGGAAATGAAAGTAGTCATGTTTAGTACTTTGTTGTAGATCCTTTGCATGCAATGACTGCTTGTTGTCTGTGACCCATAGACATCACCAGGCGCTGAATGTCTTCTCTGGTGACATGCTGCCAGGCCTGTACTCCAGCCATCTACAATTTAACCACATGTGAATTGTTTGATTGCAAATCTAAAATTGTAAAGTACAGAGTGAAATCAAGAAAAAAGATGTCTTTGTCCCAGACATTATGGTGCTCACTGTATATGGCCTGGGGTTTTCCTTGTTTTTGATCATTTCTGAAAATTTTTCATGTAGGGCATTCAGTCAGAAAGCAATGTTCTATCACATCAAAACCCCAGTGAGCTGAGTGATTATCCCGATTTGTCCACCAGTCGTCATTTGGTGTAATTCATAATTGCACAAATGTAACTGAATCATTCCCAGGTTAATTCACAGTCTGAGGGTGATTGGTTACTGCCAGTCTCATCTCTTCAGAAAGGAACTGTGTGAAGCAGTCAGACTACACTCCTGTGGTTTAACCCCCGAAGGGTTTGAAAGTTTGGATCACAAGAGTTCTGGCCTGTGGAGCTTCTGCTGGAGCAGTCACGCAGAACCCACTGGAGATGGCCTTTCCCTGAGAGACGTGGGGGTATCCATGCAGGGGTCCCCCCCGATTGGAGTCCGTCAGGAGGGGTTGGCAAGGTGGGGACGAGAACACATGTGCCAAGAGCACTGAGGAAAACAGCAGTCAAACATTTGATTGGGCGGCAGAGGTGTTGCATGACATCGACTGGGACCCAGTCGGCTGCATGAACAACTAGAGGGAGGCAGAGAATCTGGACAGCGGGGGAGCTTAGTAACAGGTTTAATGAAAGTAGAGCATTCGCTCAGCACCTTGCAAAACCAAATACTTACATTCAATCAATTTGTGTCCTTAACTTTTTTTCTCAAATGAATGCAAGTGTTTCTTTTCAGTGCATTTGAATAGTGCAGTCAAATAGTGCATCAGCTTTGTGGATACATGTTGATTAAATTCAGGCCTTTGTGCTTAGTTCTTGCTGTAATTGCTTTTAAAAATGTAATCCCTGTGGCTTGAAACCGCTGTTTTCCCCAGTGCGAATTTGTCAGTCAGCATTATTGCATGTTTTTAACTGTGTGGATGAAGCGTGACAAAGAGATAAAGAAAAAGCATGCTTTCCCTTTGTTCTACATTGATGGCGGTGGGACTCACAGGTCAGTCCAGAGCTTTTCCCTTGCTAAGGCCTGCTGCCTTCATTTTCTCTCTGAAACCAATTTATTGACCATGTCATTTTTATCAGCTAAATTCTTTTATTTATTTTCTGTGGCATTTCATTATCTTGAGAAAATGATATAAAAGCAAGGCCTCATATCAGATCATACTTGTTTACAACAGAGCAAAGTTAGGATTCAAGGTCTTTCAAGGTATTACTTTCGGCATTGTGGTCTGTTTTTTGGTGGTCTGCTTTTACATTTTTGGAAATTATACGGAATTCTGCTACACTGCCAGCCCAGTATTAGATTTATTTTATTGTGACACCATGCCCAGATGTCTGACTCCTGCATGAAATGAACTCTGTTCTTTTCCTCCAGATGTCATTATTAAGGGGTAACTTTATGTGAAGGATAATAATAGCTCATTTACACTGGTCTCTAATGGGGACTTGAATCAAATGTGACATTCTTTTAATTCAAGGAGGCCAGTAGCCTTAGTTTGTTCAAATGTATCTTCCTACATACAGTGCATCCTACTGAGCATAGGACACTACAGGGTTTCCCTGTGTGTATGCCTCCCAGGCAAGGTTTCTGTTTGAAGTCTGTGCCTTTCTACTTTCTACTACAATCACAGCTCCCCCTTTCTCTTTTTCTATCACTCATTAGGATGTGTCACCTCACCTGTCTCTTCAGACGGCTCCTGCCTCACAATCACCTCTGTCTACAATGCATTAGCACCTGGTCTCTGCTACACGAGCCAGGATTCAGATTCCCTTCATACCCTGTCCCCCTTTTAATAGGATCCCCGTTTCTCTTTCCCCCCTCACTTATCTCATCCGCTGAGTGATTGTCAGGTTTAAGCGGAACGCTGCATCCAGCAGGCTCGGGCAGGGACGCATGCATGGCTGAGTTATAATGGAGTTTCGTCAGGCTTCAGCCCCGTCAGCCGAACGCACATGCGCTTCACACTGGCATCTGAAAGTGTGAGGGGGGGGGGGGAGTTGGGGGGGCGGGGGTGGTGTGCCACTCACATGGGCCACAGAGACGGGTGTCAGGGCTCATACATTTCCGTGCGCCTATCTCACAGAGCCTAATCTACCAGTGCTCTCCACAGGCATGTTAAATGAAGGATACGGTGTATCAAGCAAAGCAATATCTCCCCAAGGCATTGCAACTGGCTTTGATGGAGATATCTGCTCGCTTAACATCAATGATAAATCTTAATCTGCAGAGCAAAGGGGTGGAAGAACCTTGATCATAACCTTGATATTGGAACAAGCAGGTGGAAGGTATGCAGCAAGACCGCCTAAAGAATCATGCATTTATTATTAAACATCTAATCGTTAAACTGATACGGATATACAGTACACGGAAAATCTTTCTCGTTATTTTTTCAGCTGGAGCTGTGTAGGATAAATTATATAAACCTGACAGTATTAATAGTATTTGAGCAATTCTGTGTTCTCCTCTACTCATTATTTTCCTCATTAAATGTATATTATACCTTCGCTGTAGAGATGCACAGTATGAAAATCTTGGGGGCCATGTCAGTAACCAATATTTGGTCACATTAGCCAATGCTTGATGCCTTCCTGCTTCACATTATTATTTTTATTTACAGAGTATCTTCAACACAAGGTTCTAAGACATTACCTTTGAGGTCACCATGACCTTCCATGATATAGAATGATATTCACTTTAGCTGTGAATCTTTTCAATTTACAGCCCATTTGGCTCACAGCTGTCTAAATCAATGCAGTGTATATATTTGGATTTCAGTTAATTAAATTACTTATGAGATTTGAAACCTTTAAATTAAGTTGAAATCAATATATTTGTTTCAAATGAATAGTTTTCATAAGGTGTGATTGGCACAAATCGCAACTAACCACATGTAAATATAGATTAAGCTCTCTGGGATGAAGACTAATATCTTTTTTTTAAATCCACATTATTGCACTATTTTTGCACACAAGCCAGAACATGTGTGGTTCTCTATTTGAATATAATTATGGATATGGGAAAAAACACAAAATGAGTATTCATTAGGGGCATTTGTACCCAAGGGAAACGGAAGTAATGCCTCAGAAATACTCATTTGAAATTTTGAAATGTTCATTTGAAAGATTATTGATCATAACATGGCAATGACATCATATCAGTACTAAGCATTTGGACATTAATGGTGTGAAAACAGTCCACCTGACAGTAGACAAAATCCATATTTCATGACTTTTGCACAGTCTTCAGCATACTATTGCAAGTGAGCATTGTTTTCTTGATAAGAAAGGCATAATTGCTCTATTCTATCATTTCTTTTTTATTTCTATCAGGCTTTAAATTCCACATGTTAAATCACCTCCACCTCCACCAATGCTCTGTCAGACTAATGAGGTGATGTAGTGCTTATGCAAAACTCTAAGTCACTCTGAAAGTATTATGGTCAGTCTTGAATAATCAATCAGTCAAATCTGCACTAAAAAATAGAAAAAAGCCAATAAACACCTTCCTTTTTAATGTGCCTTACCTGACTTACTTACAGCAAATGATTGAGAAAATTCTCTCTTTCCTTCTTCAGAAAGTGTTCACTGAGAAATGCAGCTCAGCTAGATCTTCATAATAGTAATTTCTTCATAATGCCACCATCTGCTTAGATGAGACAAGGTACAGCCATGCAATGTGGGTATCCACCTTTGCAGCTAGCTTTCTAATACAGTTGTGGATATTGCCATAGCCTGTGGCATGTTTGCATATTGAGGCAAGTGTACATACGGATATGATACAGATACAGGTATGATACAGGTATAGATGGTACTAGTACATATATGATTTGGGTATAGGTAGATACAGGTATACATATGATGCATGTACATGTATGATCCAGGTGGAGATGACACATGTATAATTTCTACCTGTATCACACCTTTATCTGTATATACCTGTACCAGTATCATCTCTACCCCTATCATACCAGCACATATATGATGCAGGTACAGGTGGATATAGGTATACATATGATGCAGGTACAGGTAGATACAGGTACAGGTGTGATACAGGAACAGATATGCTACAGGTAGAGATTGTACAGGGAGGATAGAGGTACAGGCATGATACAGCTTGCACAGTCTGCAATCCTAATTAAATATTGTGTTAATGCAATTTTGTGTACTGTAGTACACAAAGCATACACATGCATATTAGCAAGTCTTGAGGAAATCATTATCATGCAACTTCACCAAGCCCAATTACACACTTAATTATAGAGTCTACTTTTCCCTAAAATATAAGCATGTGCTTTATTTAAAATTATATTTTAATGCACTGTTGTACCGATCCACAATAATCACATATCGTGTTTCCTTACTTCATTCCAGTGTCAGTGTTTAAATATGTCAAGAAAAAAGGATACCTTTTGTAGGTGTAAATCCCATTGTCTACAGATCACAAAAAACTTTACATACATGCACAGTGACATGAACAAATAGCATGGGTTGAGCAAAATAACAATGAAAGATAAAAGCAATCAGGTAAATAGAAAAAGGGTTGTGATATTAATTCAATCATTGAATCAAATCCTATATTTTTTGCACATGTTCTATCACATAATGTCCTTGCTCAAAACCATTTGTAATAAATGTATGGTCAAATAATAACAGACATAGAGTGCATGTGATGGAGATTTGAACATCAGTCATAAATAATGTCACCTCAGAATTATGCTGGAGTGATTGAGGATGTCCAAGTTTTTGTGAAGACATTCCTCTGTCCTCATTTCCTCCTCTCCTTTCCTCCTGACTGGTTCATGTTTACTTGTGACACATTCAAAAGGAAACAATGAACAGATGTAAGGTTAAGAAAGAAAACATTTCAAAGAACTTCAACATAGCCCCAGTCGCTACCTTGGTTTCAGTACACACCTCTGGATAACCAGGGCTGGGTGGTTGAACTTGCATATTTCTGCATCTTAATAAATTACTCCCTATTTTACATTCACTGATGTTGAGTGGTTATTTTGCTACACATTAGAGCATTTGACATGACAGAAATGTAACAGGCTTTAGGTACTATGGAAAATGCACTTCATAATCACTGAATAAACATAGTGATTAAAGAAACATAATTTCCTCTTGAGTACTCAAATTTCCAGAATAAGCCAGAGTTGACAAATTATGTTTCCAACGTCTGTGTTGGGCAACATTTATTTCAAATGAAGATAACCAGCTAATTTTTCAAGCTGAATTAAAAGGTTTTTCAAATTGTGTGAGATGTAAATTATCCCATTGGTTTCAACTGTGTCTATCATTGAAGTGTAGACACTTGTTATTATACATTGATATATTATTAACTGACTAAAATGCATTTGCAAATCATTTACAACTCAATAGCACATGAAGTAGTAAGTAATTTAAATTATCTTGGTATGAATTGGTATGTAGGAGAAAGCAAACAAAATGTGTATTTGTTAAGATTTTATGGTAATGCAAGCAATTTTAGATAAAATAAGATACTGTAAATCACATTAAATGGTAATTCATGCATTATAATTAAGAATTTTCAATGACAGCCAGGGCCGTAATCATTTTTTTAATATTAGAATGTTGTTTGTGTCTGGGGTTTTCTTCTAGTTCAAAGTAGCCTATACTGTATATTTTCTTCAATTAATTCAAAAGCATGGCTTAATACATTGAAAGGTCCTGTTTGTTTGTAAAAGAAATAAACACAGCAAACAGTGAATTAGAGTGAATGTGCAGAAAGCAGTAACTTATTACAGACTCTCTTCAAGGATAGATGTTTAATTTGTTTATACATTTTTAATGCTCGAAAGCCAATATAACAACCTACTGTAATTTTCCCTCGGCTTTGTGTTTTCCACTGGAGTAGACAATTGTATGAGTCCTGATGACAGCCATAACCAGCACAAAGTGAGACTGATGACTGATGGCAGATATTAATAACCTCATATTTCTGTCATCCCAGCCCCCATTTCTCTATGGTAACCCCATATTACCGCGCATTTATACACTCCACACAATATTTAATGTGTCATGTAATATTACGCTTATGTCCATCGTCCTCTCTGCTGTAACCGCCTTACAGAATCTGCCCGGCTCCTTCAGCACTGCCGTAAATGGCATTTTTTCAGCTCTGATTGCTCTGTCTTGAATTTAAACGATTCCTCCTTTGTTAAAGGTTTATCGATTTTGCCTCCTGGTTGAGGATTTAGATGTCCAATCTGATTATTTATGAGCTCGCAGAATGGTCATATGCGTAGTATTAAGAAAATCGCATTGACCCAGACTAGGTGTAAGGTTTATGACGGCTCTGGAGGGAAAGGAGACCTGTACGTACTTCTAATGACCTTTAGTGTGTTTTCATTTCCTGTTTTCATGAGTTTCATCAGTTTTGCCAAAGATGTTTAACTCATCCTCTTAAGGCTATGTGGTTTCCCAAGCCCAGTGACGGGTTATGGATTTTTATGGTTCTGCCTTTCTTTTCAGTTTGCTATCATGCTCAGAGAAATGCTAGCTCTCTCTCTCTCTCTCTCTCTCTCTCTCTCTCTCTCTCTCTCTCTCTATGTGCGTTCTCTTAAAAGCTCTTTTTTAATGTATGAGGACAAACTCAATGGCCACAGACTTTTAATACCAGCTAAACTCTGTCTCTTTTCACAATGAAACACCTGTGTGTATTTACCAAAACTAGCATGCACTGTGTTTGTGAAGAGTAGTCTGTTGTATGGAGGGTTAGATACACAAACAATTGGAACACATCAATAGCTAACACTGACAAGCAACTAAAATCCTTTTTGGAATGATTCTTAGGATCTTACTTTTGTAAATCTGTCAAGCAATCCATTCCAATTAAATAAATCTCCAATTTCTGCAAGTATTCAATGCAGCCATGCATTGAATTACTTTAATCAATGAATCATTATGGCTGGTATTAGGAATCCCTTTTTCTCTTCTTTACTTTGTATTCACTTGATGTTGAATGTATTCATATAATTTTCAACTCTGGATGAGATCCAGAATATGGTCAGAAATACAAATGAATGGGTTGAAAGGCACACTTTATGCCACATGATGTCTTTATGCATAATTTAGACCATACAAAAAATTATAGAAGCCATGCAACTAATAACTACAAGTTTGAAAGAAAATGAGTAGAGGAAAGACTAAACTGGATTTTAGCCATGTTATGTACCATACAAATTAAAAGTGCACAACATTGTTTGAAGCCAAATGTGGTTTTAAAAACATTTCTTCCATTAATTTTTAGATTGCAACAATTGTTATTTAAATTTGGTGACATGGTAGGCTACCATCATACCATGGTTATGAAAAATAAGCATAGATCACGTTTTCTACGGAAGTCAATTGCCTTGGTAAAGCATACTTTTATGACAAATTACAAAGCTCTTAGATCAGATTGTTTCTGTGTTAAAATGCTTAAATACATCTGGCTCTCCTTTAATCGTGAGAAGGGTTAGACATGGATTAAATCTGTTACCCCAAAATCATAAACAAACGCAGACAAGTGCTTTAACTGGAATGTCAATTATGTTCATTTACTATGCTCATTCAGCAGGCAACACCTTTACAATGTAACACAGAAAGAAAAAAAACTAACCAGCTGTTGTTCTGGCCTTTGATGTGGAAAAAAAAATGTAAAGCATATATTTTTAATAACACTTCAAGAGGTAGAATGGCCCTTCGTTTTTCGCCATTTTAAAGCAAAACTATTGAAAATGCTTTGTTTTTACAACTGTTTTATGTTCTTTGTGTTATTTTTAAAAATACAAGTTATTATTGTATTGACTTGTGTGGTTAAGCACCCTGTATACATGTATTGTCCATTATTATTCTTATTATAATTCTTGTTTTTATCAATAGTAATAATAACAAACAAAGGTATTTCACATATGGATAACGTCTTATGAAATGTATGAAAATTTATGGAACCCCCACCCGAAACTGTCAATTCTTCATGTCTCTAATTCAGAAAGGAGGAATTGTGGGGATGACCTCTCCCCCATCAAAAGCTGTCTTTCAGAAGAAATGAAGGAATCACAGGCTCACAACAGGACAGACATAAAACCAGTTTATATGCAGATCACATAACTTCACATCCTCAACCCCTCAATTTCACCTCCCCCTGTCATGGACCTTAACACCCTCTTCGGTGCTGTCTCTGGATGCATTACGAGCAGGGACACATCTGAGCTTCTGACTGAGGAAATGTCGCTGGGAAGCTTAAGTCTGAGATTATCCTTTTAAATGGCCCACCACCTCTATCAGATACGTAGGAGTCCAAATACCCCCAAATTCCCATAATCCCTATGAGCTCAATTTTTCCTGTATCCTAAAAAACATCAATCATTAAGATGAGCCTACCACCCAAACTAATCTACTTTTTCTGACAACCCCCTACAAATAATGTAATACATGTGACAGGATAATCAACAGATCTGACTGGACTTTCAATAAACCCAGTATTAAACCACCCACATACTTTGTGAGCTCAGTTCAGCACCAAATTTCTTCAGTTGCCTCTAAACATTGTGTCAGACAAACACCCTGTGCGATATATACTCACACATATTGAATATACGTACATAATAATCTGAACAGTGGAAGACTTGGATATTTTCTCTTTCAAACTAAATGTCCACTTCTAATTGCATGCAAAAGTTAAAGCCATATGCAAAGGGTAGTCTAATCCCTAAATGCTTTGAAAAACTCAGCAGTAACTTGGGTATTGTCACATTTTTAAACTTTATAGTTTAAAAACTGAAGTGAATAGTATGCAAGCAACATGGAGTATGGAAGTTTATGGTAGTGAAATGTAAATGACACACAATCTAATACTACACGACGCATAGTGATTCCTGTAGATAAATTGCCATACTTTACTCTGACTATATTCTGCTTTTGGAAGACAGCAGTGATGATTTATGTCACAGAAAAGCCAACAATTCTAAATGTTTAGCTGCTATTTTCATGGTATCACCTTTGGCATGACTCTTACCAGAAGCCACCTTACAGTCATCCACATAAATAATGAATCATGATAATCGTCCAATATGGGCATTTCATTTGTATTGCCTAGTTTCTTGCCAGTCATGCCAAACTACACTGTGCTTGGATGAGAATATTCCTCAGAAGAAAATTCAGATATTGTCGAGAAAACAAAAGCCAGCTGGAAATTGTATCTGAATCAGCATTATATTCCAGATTCTGCCATCTTTCCACTTCACCTGTGAAGAATGTATAATTTAGATATGCACTTATTCATCGATTACTCCAGAGTGATGGGGTCTGTTGGATTATGTAATTTAACCTAGCTCATATTTACACCCTCTAAATTGTTAACATTATGTGGGCAGAATTTATGTTAATTAGAAAGCTAGTTGACAGCAAAGTTGAGTAATTGTTTGACTGGCGAGCCAATTAGCTTGCTAGTTTCAAGGGAATTCACATGCTGGTTAGCTACCAGTAACTTACAAAGGAAAAATATTTATTTAGTGTTAATTTAGGATTGCTTAGTGAGTTTACTAGGTGACTCAACAGATGGCCAACACTAGGTACTCTTTTTTTTACCACCTACTTGGCATACCTGGTATCAAAAGTTGCTTCATGACAATTTGAGCAGTGTAACTCGGCTAGCAAACCATAACTAGATTTCACAAAGATGTTTGCAAAGAAATGTTGTTTACGAACATAACTTGTTAAAAATATCACATTAAAGTAAAGTAAAACAAACTTTTGTATTCTGCAGAGAAGTTGCCTTCTCCAGTTCAGCTTTCAATCATGCCAACACAGCAGGCTTTCTCTGTGACATGCCCTCATTTACCATAAACTAAGCTTGACAGTCATCATATTAATGTTTCCATGAGAGCTGCAAACTCTCAGAGAGGGGTGCATGCTGGGAACTAGAGGCGGAGAGGAGAAAATTCAAGTTCTGTTTCAAAAGTTCATCTGTTGAGCTGCAAGTGACGGCTGATGTAAGAGAATATTTGATCATCTGCGCTCTCCAGAATCAACAGAGGTTGCATTGCATCATGAGCACAGAAGGGCTTTCCAAACTGGGAGAAAACAATAAACAAATACATAATGTACATAAAATTCAACATGAAAATACAAATATGCACCACCAGTGAGTAGTATGTGAGGGAAGATGAACTGGTGCTTTCTTTTCATGCTGAATTATTTTAATGCTAATATGACTAAATGCTTATCAGCTAAAATTGTCCCATATTCAAATTGTGCTATATTGCATTTTCCTTTATTTGTAACAGGGGCTTTGTATAAATGTACACAAGAACTGTGAACAGTCATGCCAAACTGGAATTGCAGGAAATTTTTTTTTTTAAATTGGCAAAATCTTCTGGGAGAGGACCCCCTATCTAAAATAGGTCCCCCTCATTGTATTAGAAACAATTATGCCAATAGTACCATGCAACCTTTGCCTCAGTGGTGCATGGTCACAGCACCGCCCATGAAAGTTGTTAAAAAGTTAGACTGTTGGCTCCATAATTTGGTTTAAGTTGTCAGGAACTAATTACAGTTGCCCGATTTTGTGTTGTTTGCTAAGGCTTACGTATCTCCTTGCAATTGTGCTACACTAGTTTGTCGTCTGTGCTATCTCTTTAATCAGCTTAACTGTGCCGGATAATATTGTTTTGCATATTTTAACAGCTGGTACCCTAAAAGATTCAGCACAGTGAGGGCTGAAGAGGAGTACAAATGCAACTAATAATTCAAGCAGCATCAGTGTAGTTTCAGAGTTTATATCATTCATCACCGAGGCTGTAATGAGGTTCCTAACCGCGGAGAGAAAGAGAGAGAGACAGGTCTGAAGTGGAAAGTATCCCTGAATACAATTTTAGCAGTAAGTCGCCGAGGGCTAGAGTCAGTAAAGGCTTATGCTTTATTTGTCACCATAAATTGTCTGAAAAATGACAAAAATCACAAAGGCCTGCACCAATTATGTGGTCCTATTAATGAAGACCACTTGGAACTGAAAAGGCCTGCTCCCGGTTCATTAAAGTTGGTGGAGCTGCTGGCACATAAATCCAGAGCAATGTGGATTCGTGCCTTTGACCAAAGCATTTGCACCAACCAAGGAGACTCTCAACAAATCAAGAGACAGAGAGAGGATATATGGGCTAGTTTTCCAGCTGAGTGAAAAACAAATGATGACACATCACAAGCCCAGACATTTCTATGCCATCCACACCCATCTGCAGCTCTCCTACAGACACTGCGGCAGTGCCCGCATCCTCTCTGTCTGTGGCCTGTGCACAGACCCCGCCCGTCTGGAAGGCTAGCACAGGATCAGATTAATCTTTTTGATTTGTATGCCTTCAGACATCACGCCATCACATTCTCCGCGTCTCGTGTTGATCTCGTCGTTAGTCCCGAAGCATTGCTCTTCTTGTGCAACAGTCACTCTCTGTTCTCTTTCCCAGATGAGGTTAGGTGTGTCTGTTTAATAAAGACTAATATGCACTGCCTCTTCCAGTGCATTTCCTCTGCAGTACCATGTCAGCCTTCTATTTGGGTAATTAGGATTGCGGGATACAAAACGCTTTATTCCAAACTCACTTTTTACTGGGTAGTCTCTTCTCCAGCTGCTACTAGCAATAAACAAGCACGAATCCGCAATAGCTGCGACCGCACACGTGCATGCATCCATGCACACACCCTCACACAAACACGTGACCTCTTCTTTGGTTCGTGACCAACATTTCCACAAAATCTTGTGCAAATCTGAGAATCCATTCGGGAGTTATGCACCTTTTTGTGATAGGCCACGCCCATCACCACGCCCCCTCTTGGTCAATCGGCCTTGAAAGTTACTCAGCTCTACCTTCGGTCGGTCATGACCAATGTCCATGCCAAATTTCAGCCTCCTGGGGTGCAAACTGTGGCCGCTATGGGATGGGACACTTTTTGTGGACCAACCAACCAACCGACCGACCGACAGACAGAGCTATAGAGATGCGGTCGCAGCTAATAACCATTTGGAAGAAGCTGTTTAGTGTACTGGACATACTGTTTAACAAGTCGTAAAATATGCAGTAACATGCAGTGAGAATTCATTCAAAGGAAACCTACTCCTATGTATTACATTAAAGTAATTTAGAGCAAATCATTGTGTATTCATTAGGTGTAATTTCAAAGATGCCTGAGTATTCTTTTTTTATTTTGACCTTTTTTCAGAGCAGTCTATTCTGAGCATGACTTTGGTATTCCCCAGAGAAGTTACCTTCTCCAGTTCAGCTTTCAATCAGGGCAGCACAGCAGGCTTTCTCTGTGACATGCCCACATTTGCCATAAACTAAGCTTGTCAGTCATCATATTAATGTGTCAATGAGAGCTGCATGCTGGGAACTGGAGGCAGAGAGGAAAAAAATTCAAATTCTGTTTCGAGTTTCAAAATCTGTTGAGCTGCAAGTGACGGCTGATGGAGAAGAATACATGCTCATCTGCAGATAATAAGATAATGGGAGCAGATAATAACTAGAGAATGATGGTTGATGAAACTGGTTTGTATGAAGTTGTTTCCATTTCAAAATATTGTTTTGTAATTGTATGTACTTGAAAACACCTTGTTATGCCAAAAACGGATATACACAGCATTTTACTGTATTAAAAAAATATGTTTTCCTAACTTTTAAAATAATAACAATTATGCATTTAAACAGTGCTCTACAGTTTATGCAATATGCAACCTGTAACATTTCCAATTCAATCCACACCTAGTTTTTACAGTTGCACTTGTATTTTATATAGCACTTGTTATTGTATAGTGTCATAGTATGCACTCATTTCGTGATGATAACAAGAGGCTGCAAAGTAATAATAATAATAATAATAATAATTTCAGAAGAAGCTTCCAAAGAACCAGTGCCCAGCCCTCCATTTGTATGGGGGTCATGTCTCAGTGCAGACTTGTGCAGCTAGAATATATCTTTCTGCCTCAGTTATTCATTCCGCCAGACCCAAATCTGAAGTCCCCACATTTGAGAAAAATAGATTTTCTTCAAGATGGGTTCATATATGAGCAGCTCTCCCTGCAGGGTAAATTCTATAAAAAAATGTTTAAAAAAATCATTGTGCAGGACCTGCAGCGAAACCTCACAATCTAAAACCTAAGTCCGGCCTTTTTTCTAGATCTAGGGTCATTCCCTGATACCACCAAGGAGGGTGCGTATAAGGGGCTCTGGCATTTTCAAAGGAATATAACATTTTTTATGGAGAAAAATTCAATTTCAATCTACATTTGTAGATTACATTTCGATTTGCAGACGGCTCATTGCTGAATGTCGAAAATACAAAAATGAGAAAAAACAAAAAGAATAATTTAGAATTTATCAAAGAATATGAATGAATTAGTCTTTAGAGCAGATGGACAGTGAATATTTAACACTACCCCTGGATATCCCATTAGCCTTTCTTTAGGATAAGCTGGGAGACAGAAATCTCTGGCAAGGTTGGCACAGCAGGAAGCATACCTGTGTCCAACAGACACAGAATGCCCCTTCTTACTCTCCAGGTGATGGCAAGAGATGCCAGTGATTTAGGTGGCAGATTGCATAGAGAGGTGGAGTAAAAGAGATAGAAAAGGCAATAAAAGATCTCAGATTAACTGTGAGAAGGAGCTGAAATTGAAATTGATCAACTACAGCAGCTATGAATCTGAAATCAGTGGGGATGAAACTAGAACTAAAATACAGTGTGTCCACAGGATCCTGGAGGCTTGCAATATCCAGTCAACCTCTGTATTTTATTATATCCCCAGGGGTGGGAAAAGGCTGAAGTATAATCAATTTCATTGACAAGCAAAGAAAGGAGGAATGTTTAAAGCAGCAGACTTGTTTGGTAGGATAGAGAGGCAGATAAAAAAATCTCATGACACAATGAAATCTTGTCGCTAGGAACCATGGGAAAATGAATTGAACAGAAAATGCGTGTCCAATAAAAGCACACTAAAATTATATTCTGAAATGTGCAGGCTAGCAATCAAAGGCAAAAATTTCAATAATCCTTCAGTCTAATATTAAATACACTGTAAGTCTGACAATATATTTCCTTTCAGACACACCTTATAAAGGAAATTCTGTCAAGAACATAAGGGAATGAGCCATTACTGCTTTGTGTGCTATATAATGTGTTGATTCATTAAAGAAGGAATAATGTGGGCAGAGCTCAGTAATTCAGTTCTCATATTTGATTGGTTAAATGTGACTTAAGCATGATGTGCATTTTTAATTCTGAAATTATACTGTATGCATTTTCATGAATAAAGACTTTACCTAATTAATCAAAATATTTTGTCCCTGTAATACTTGAATATGATTTCCCCAAAATGTCTGGCTCTGACTCCAGCACATTGAATTCGAAATGACACAATGATGATGAGGGTCACCTGCAGACTGTCAGCTTTACGTTTAGAGTATTTACATTTAAGGTAAGGAACTTCAGCCCCATTTTAAATGTAGTTCTTCTATTATAGGGGACCAAGCCTGGTCTCACAACCATATCTATTCTACAAATCAAGCACCCTAAAAGTCATACTAATCCTATTATTCCTAAAATCACATGACTTGGCTATTTTATTTTACCATTGAAACACGGTAAGCTAACAGCAGTATATTGCATTGCCATCATATTGATAGAAAACATTTCTTATTTCGTAACTGCAATTTAATGCAATATGTAGTATTGTTTTGTATCAGATCAGGTGGTATGCTATGGATCATGACCTTTTCCTTTCTCCACACTTTCATCTCTCCATCACTTTGGTACAGGCAAATATTTGCCTCATATCTTAATGACATTTTGTAATAAAAAGTAAATGTACTTTTACCAAACTCTGTTCTTGAGGTTTACCAGTGGTTTGCATATTGCTGTGAACCCTCTTGGGTTATGCTGGTGTAGTCTTCTGCATTCTGAATGTATTTCCAAGAGGGGGAAATAACACAATTCAGGCAATGCAAACCCCACTCAAAACCTCTCATTTTATCAGAATCTTAACTTCCCAACTGAACTGAAATCCTGGAGGGTCACATTCCAGCAATACTTTATGTCTCTCTGTAAATCGCTAACTGGAGACGCAGGCTAAATTGGTTTAGTCAAGACAATGATCACTTGAGTCAGGTGTATTTCTGACTGAAATAAAGGCCTGAAGGCACTATGGCTTATCAGGATCACCGTTGAGCTGCACTAAATTTTACATCACCCATTCTATCAGTGCCCCCGCAAACGTAGTTTATCTGCTACAATCATTCCAGCAGCTACCCAGGCAAATCAACGCCCACAGGACCCCATTAAAAATTCCAACCCAGCGGGGGAAAAAAAACTTCTGTTAACACTTTTGGCAGAAATATGCGTATCCGTGTGTATGTGCACATTTACTTTTGAGAACACTTAAATAGTATCCGATATTATTTAAAACCAGTTTCATTTCCCAGAAAAATGAATGCCTGTGGAATCAATCAGTACCCTCTGAAGTAAGGTTTCAAAATGAAAAATAAAGGGAAAACATGCCTTTTTAAGTTTATTATTACGTTACCCTTCTGTAGACTGAAAACTGATTAGATTGCATTCCTGCATTTGCTATTCTGTGTTCCTGTGAGGGAAATAACATTTGTAATTTTACAAAATCTCAATTCCTCTGATAGTGACATGGTGCTAGGCAACAACTTGTAAATGGCAAATTTATGCAATTGTATTTCTTATAGTTTAATATACCTGGATTATACCTGGAATTAGGGTCCAAATAATTGTATCATTTCATCAAATAATGTACGAGTCATTTTCAAAGTGATAAATATATCATTTCTAATGTAAAGGTTAGAAATGGCTTTTTTGTGTTTGCAGATGACATCCCATTTATCATTTGTTATTTTTTTCATGGTTTATTAATTAATTCATTTATTTATTTGCTCCAAGCTTTCAATGTTCCATTCAAATAAAGTTTATGTTGTGTTCGATGAATAAGTCCATTTCTGTTCACCTTTTCCTGAAATCTTCAGAAATTTCTAATCATTACAATGGTTCATCATTACAATTTTAATTTGGGCTGACCAAAATCATTGAACTTCAATACTTATAAATCAAATGACAACAAATTCACATTCTGGGCCCAGTCATGGCTTGAAATATTTACAAAATATGTATATGTAATGAAAAATGCAACTTATTGTGCTTAATCCCACCCCCCACCCCCCCATGTGCATCTTGGTCTGACTGACCTTTGGGGAATATGATAGATGTGCCCTTTGGGTCAAGTCTTACTGAAATGAAACTGTCCAATTTGAATCCTGAATTCAAGACTTTTTATTGAGTTCTTCAGCACAGCCCAATATGGCAAACCTATTAGCCAGCACAATAGATTTTTAGAGTACAATAATGGGTTTACATACAGTACTGATGAAATTGATTCCACCACTGTCCTATTATGGAAGTTTGAAGTTTTTGTTCAAAGGAATGAATGAAATGAATGAAGGCAGGTTAAAATTGAATACATGTTTAAATATTTATTTAAACATCACCACATTTGGTAACTCATTATTAATTATTTGTAAATATTTTATGCTTCTATCATTACAACACAGAACTAGTATTTTCTTCCCCCCAATCCCACCCTTGCTGTGATTATTCCAAAGAGTGTCCTATCTTGTTATTGCTAGCACCGACACTTACAGCTCTTCTGTGGCTTTGTCTCCTCTACAATCTTAGTCACCATTATTTTGCTTATAACAGAATGTGGGATACCCCGCGTATACACATTTTCGTTCCATCCACAGTTGCAACCCCAGTTGGTGTCTAAACAAGGAATGTGCAACAAAACAGTGAGTTGTTATAGCAACAGTAAACAAACCAATAATTCAGAACTTAACACTGCTATTTAGCTTTGCTGAAAGGTACTTTCTGTGGAGACAGTAGGCCAAAAGCTGGCAATGATAAATCCTATCATAGCCTTGGGCAGTACGTGTGGTGTGGCGCTGCAACACACCCCAGTGTACTGATGTGGCATTTCTCTTACATTACAGGCCATAATGCTCCATTACGATTTTTTGCTCAGATCCAATTTTTTTGCATTAACTGTTCGCATTCATGTTTGTAAATGACTGATATCTGACGTAAGTGTGAACAGACCTCTGCCCTGAAAGAACCCACATGCGTGCATTAACAACAACAAAAACATAATATTCGTGAGACAGTCCATCACGACAACAAATAGCAGTGCGAGCATTGATGAAGGTTATTTGCTGTGGAGGTCAGATGATGCTTCATCAGCTGTTGGGGATGAGGGCAAGAAGGTGGAGAAAGGCCAAAGGAGTGATGACGATAGCGATCTCCACCTGCGCATTGAAGCGTGAAGTTGAAAAAACCGCATGAATTCTGACCTGACAGTTCTCACAGCAGTATCTGATCTAGGACCACACATGGAATGGCCCAAATCTGATATGAAAATATCTGATTTTTGTGTTCACACAGCTCAGAAAAAAATTTAGGCCACTTCAACATGTATAGCCTTATAAAAGATAAAATAGCCAGCGGTTGGCAAGAAAGTGTGCAAAAGTGTACGTACGTCAGCCCTATTGCGGTAGGCAAACTATATTATTATTTAATACCATATTACACAAATTACTTCATCATAAAACAGCTGTTGACAATGATAATTGTGTTTCCAATCTTTTTTTCCCCCATACGCTTACCCTACCATTTTAGTGTACAGTAAAAATGATACTTTTGATTTCAGCTTTGATAAAGCAGCAAAAAAATACAGCGTTTAATTTTCAATTTGAAAATACTTGTGTTAGGAACAAAATAAACAAAATAAACAATTCAAATAATATTAACTATAATCACCCACATCAGGCAACATGCTTTCTGAGAAATAGAAAAATTTTGAGATAGCTAAAGCTTTCTTCAGGCCAATAGAAAATGACACTATTACTCAAATACATTTAAATTTTTTTTAAAGAAAGTAGCCTACTGCTTTGACATACTTTCTTGTCTATGTATGCTATATTACCAATAAGAAGAAATTGTTTATTTGCTGACAGCATTATTAGAACTCCTGTATAAGATCTAGATTGCTTTTGTTAGCTAAACAGTAGAACTATGCTAGATGTAGCCTTTTATGGAAATGGAATATCAAGACCCCACTGCATTATGGCTTCAGCAGCCTATGCTTAAGATTCTTTTGAAATTACATGGTGCCATCATAGGAATTGCCTAAGCGAGGCAAAAGCTACATATGACTTATTTCATTCAAGTGATCCCTGAACCGTTTCTTAGCCCTGGCCTCATACGACCCTGATTGTTAACTTGATGAATAAGAACGGTTTTTTATTTGCTTCAATTTCCATAATGTTCCCCTTAAATGGGGCTTTGTGCTGCCAGTTTTTACATGTCCAATGAATCTGCACTAAACATTGGATTTTCAATATGAGGCAAAAACCCCCCAAAACACTATATGATTCAGTGGATATCCCAAAAGCCAGAGTCCACTCTCAAAAGTGGAACAATCCTAAAAAACCGAGGAAATTATTTTTATTATGTACAATATCACTTGCAGTCCTATGAGCAACAAAATAAAATATGTCATTCGAACACATTGGTATGCACTGGATACAGAGGATGTAGACAAGGAATTCTTTTACCATCTACCAATGTTTGTTCATTCCAGAGCCAGAAATCTGATAGATATGCTGGCGCATGCAGACACCGAGGATAATGCAAGTCCTCAGCTTGGCAGATTGGATGCTTAACTTACTTTATTTCCATGTCTTCATTGCATAATGAAAACATTTAAAAAGGTTGATGCATTCACTTCAAGTTTTGCGAATATAAAACATTATAACATGAAACAATTTATCACTTGTAAATCTATTAACATCATTTATCTTCTTACATGCCCTTGTGGACTACAATAAGTAGTAAATCTAACCTAATGTAGATGTATAACTCAATTACTGATTTGTGTCATTGAGCTCAGGATTGCAGTCCACAGTCGCAATATTAAATCCCCAGTTGCTAGGCCCCTCCTTGACACACAGCACCCTCTATCTACACTTACTTTTGTGGGTATTGACAGATTATTAACAACTCATAGAGAGAGCAATTTGGAAGAAAAAATGTGAACGTGCATGCCGATGGATCTTCTATTTAAAGATGCTACAACAATACAGTCATAATGTAGATTTGAATCGAGCATGTTTTTAACATGAAAATTAATTTTTGTAATCAGGTGACCCTCGTGTCTGCATGGTACAATGTTTTTGGCTTTTGTATATACATTTACACATTACTGTTATGTCTCTTATATCTGCAAACTGCACATTAGATGATGTCCCTATATGGTGACATTTATTGCATTGTTCATTGACTTATGCTTTTTATCAGACAAAACAATCCCACGTTGATGTACTCAATTGTTCCTTAAAACCTATTGTAAACACTTAATGGTATGTAATGGCATTGCCCTGATTGCTTATTCAATATGGCAATCAGCTGTTTTCAATTGCCTAATTGTCTTCCTGTCTTTAAATGGTGTGTGTTTTTGGAAAGCACTGAAGAAGGTCATACATAACTGAAACATCAGCTTGCTATCAGTTTTTAATTGCCTTGCACTGGTACAATTTTGCATGATATCTGCTCAATAAAATGTATTTTTATATGTATCTTGCCATTTGTTTATTTTGCATCTAGCAGTGTGAAAATCCCTTTTCCCCTTTGTTGAATGTTTATGCTATTCACATGTATTTGCTTTACGATTTCAGTGAGTGAAATTTGGCTTGCAAAGTTTCAACGGGACTATTTGACATTTTAACCCAGTGACCCACATTCTAATGTAGTGTATCCAGTAATAAATATGGCACTACTTGTTGACGAATCGTGCGTGTATTCCTGCCTCTCACCCAAAGCATGCTGGGATAGGCTCCAGCACCACCCATGACCCTGACCAGAATTTTGTGATAATGGATGGATGGACTCCTGGTTGACACCTGTAGCATCTTTCAAACGTCTAACATGGGCTGCAAATTG
The DNA here is from genome assembly GCF_013347855.1 of Anguilla anguilla. NCBI lineage: Eukaryota > Metazoa > Chordata > Actinopteri > Anguilliformes > Anguillidae > Anguilla > Anguilla anguilla. The sequence continues at coordinate 16,046,334 of NC_049218.1, read as the reverse complement.
AGGAATCAATTGAGATGTATGGACGATCTCAGGATGAAAATTACACCAGGAGGAAAATATAACGGTCAGCCCTGTACACCAAATACCACTGCAAATTAAAGAGGAGAGCCAGATGAAAATCATTCACTTTTAGCATGTGCTTCTCTTGGTATGTTAAACACCTGTTCCTGTCATGAGAAAGGGGACTTCAAATATAAATCACAAAAAATGTTCCTTTTATTTGACAGTTTCTATGCATTTTGCCTATGTGAATTGGCATCACTTTTTCACAGTGAATCCAGTTTTTTTTCAACCTGTGTTGCAGCAATATAACCCTCCTATCTGCAACTGACAATAGGGATTAAATGGTACCAGGGAAGCATAGAATTGACTGGAGCCTATCAAGCACTTTTAAGTCAATTTAAGGACAGCTCGGGGTTTCAATTTCAACCATAACAAGTGCAATCATCTTTATTTATGCCCTGATGTTTCCTGGCTGCTCTCATGACAAAGAGCAATGGTGGATTTCACAGCTTATAACATAGCATTATGAGTGCCCCTCACAAAATATGACCTTGTTTATTTTAGTATCAGTGCAGAATCAATTTAAGATCCTTCTGTCATCCTTTTCCACTGTGACGTGTCATGGAAGATGAGTGATATAATTTCTACAACAGGCTCAAGTGTTTCAGGGACAGGAAAAAAAAAACACACCTTTTGTTCATCCTTTATTGAGATCCCTGTGCTGAAAGATTCCCTACTGCCCAAAATGAGATTGACTGCTGTTCCATTAGAGCCATTCTAAACCTTCTAAATGTATAAAGGACTGGATACAATTTGAAACTGAATTTCTTGGGAATGGTTCAGGACGCTGTTTTTTATATCTCTAAATGAGTCACAGGGGAAACTGCATCTTGACAATTCTATACAAAAATATGAAGGATTCCCTTATTGTGAAGAAAAAGCAATGAGATCAAACCACTTAGTTGAATGGGAATAATCTTTGGGACTGGTTCCTTTCAAAATACTAAGGCAGAAAGAGGGATTTTCTCTGGAGATGATGAATGAATTAAACCTTTTTATGACACCCAAGGCTGTTAATTCATCGAGAGGGTACAGTAGAAACAACTTTCACTGCAACACAGAAATGTTATCATAAATGTATAATTTTAATTTCAATTTTAGATTCTCTTCTGATTACACCTCGTACTGCATCTTTTATACTCAGACATTTTGCACTGGCTTCGAACAACTTAGACAGAAATGGCTTCACTTTGTGGTTGAAAAGCAGACCTCTTACCTTTAGATCCTCAGGTGTTCCCCACATTTGCCATTAGCAAGTCTAGCACCATTTAATCACATGAAACAATTCATGAAAATACATTATAATACAAGAATATATTCTCTTTAATTTAGACTGTACAAACTTCTGATTGATATTATGAGGATGAATTTCAGAATCAAGATTCTCAACCCAGACAGCACATTATGAAATACTGTAGGCATTCTGTCACTTCCTGTCTGTGGGAGGCAGTCACAACGTAGCGTGGAGCTAGTTTGCCCATTGGGAAGATGTCAGGGCTATGTTGCTTACCGCTGTGCTGCTTAAGTATCAAAACATTATATCAAGTGTCAAACAAAACAGATAGTTGGGCATGAAAAAAATAGCTAGTAATATTTATTTTCCTTTTTGTTCCAAACTCAAAAGTTTTACTCTTGAAATTAATATTCTTTGCAATATTATTTATTTATTTTTGCTCTCAATCAGGAATGTTCCGCATGATAATTTCGACAAATCTGAAGCGATGCTTCAAAATGCTGGAACCATTTCAAACCATGTCCCATGCTGGTTATTTTTATGCAAACCATGACTACGTTTTTTTGCTGATTAACTGTGATGTGACAACAGGAGTGAACAACAACTGTTATCTGGCACTTCTGGAAGACATTGGCAACTCAGTCACACCTGTGGGAATTCAGCAAAGCATGTGAAGCAGATATGGTGTGTGGATTAGGGATCTGCAACAGCACCATGAAAAAAATGTAACAGGCTTGATCCTTGCCAAAGCCTAAGACAGGCCATGATCTGCAGCACAGGAATGTATTGGCTTTTTTACCCACTCATCCTTGAGGTGACTGAGAGTGCTGCTTAGTATGAGATGTTTGAAGTCTGATGCCTGTTGACCTGTCTGACTACCCTGCATTGCCCTACACCACAAATCTTTTGGATTCTCTGCCAGATGTCAGGTGGAAATCCTTCACAAAATCTCAAATGTGACAGCTACCTTTCTATATGTAAATTAAATCATACTGGCTCTTATCAAGCAAAATGAAGATGCATTTCATACAGTCAATGCATTGTATTTTTGATGATTACCTCTGAATGAAAACATAAAAACCTCATTCCTATGAGGAAACTCATCAAAGACAACAGTTTGTAAAACCCAAATATGTTATTTGACAAGGTAAAAAATAAAATGGGGGGTATTTTAAAAGTACTGTGGCTTGAAACTGACAATTTCAGGTTAAAAAGAACACAATTGATAGAAATGTATAATGAAACAGTATTGTGCAGACTATGAAGTGATCAAAACTAATCTTGGAATTGGAAAAGAAAAACAGTCTTTCTGAAAAATGGCAGAACTTAAGTCAGCTATTGCATATTCTTGTATTTTTCTTTCACTATCTTCTGTTTAAGACCCCTCAGTTTTTCTGTTTGTTTGTTTGTTTTGTTTTGTTTTTTGGGGGGTTTTTGTCTGGGTCACAAAGGTTGTTCAGACTTCACAATCGTATGTCACTAAGCCAGAGCCAGCATGATATGTGGACTTTGGGGATAAAAAATAAAAATAATTAAGTGGTCTTTCATTTGCACAAGCGAAAAAAGAAATATGAATTTATTTTGGATGGGTTGTCAATATTTTTATCATGATGTATCACTCACAAAAAAATTACATTTTTAAGAAGTTAAAATGTACTGGAAAATTCCGATTCTCCATAGCACATCTTTGCATGTGAGGAATACAAATTTTCCTCTTATTGATTAATATATACCCATCGGTTAAGTACACAGCTTTGGGTTTGAAAAAAAAGATGCATCTGCTATAAGAGATTTGTAAATTAGCTCAGTTGTCAAACTGAATCCCCTATAGTGTTTAATATTTGACAGGTGCGTCACATTTAGATGTCTTCTGGCCATTGATTAGGGACTCCAAAGGCTAGAGTAATTGCATGTTTAAAGAAAGTCCAGCCACATATTATATACATTTATTTTGGCAGGAAACTGAGATCTATGATACTTGGAATATTCATAGAGGGTATATCTGTGTGACCACTGCTTGGCCAGTTGGTGGCGCTATAATGGTTGAATTGAATTTTCAATATTCCAAACAATCATAACCCCCGCCCTTTTTCAGCTAGAGACTTGAATTCTCCCCCACAATGTTTCTGTCCTCATGGACAACACAGAAGCTTTAGAGTTATCATGGCCACCATTTTAAATTTTCTGCCATTTTGAATTTAAAAAAGCATTTAAAATACATATCTTATATTAAATCTATGGGCCGAGTTATTGACAGTTAGTTATGCTGTAGAACAATATGGCTGCAATATGCTGACTAATTTGGCAGCACAGGCACCAGCAAGAAAGCGTGGTCTCTTTCTTTGTGACCCCTTTGTCTGTTGGCATCAAACCATGCTTATGATGAGGCCTTGGGAGCACACACCAAGTTTAGTGAAATTTGTCCACCTTGGGGCACTAGACTTAAAAAAATAAAAAAAAATAAAAAAAAAGATTTCAACGGTAATTACTCTGAAACTAGCACATTTTTCAATTTAAAGCAAATTTTGGGGGGAACATTACAGTAACAAGCCCAAATTGGGCAAAAAACATAATTGGTCACATGGCAGTACTGTGGCGCTTGGCCCCTTCATTGGTGCTTGCACCTATCACTATTATTATTATTATTATTATTATTATTATTATTATTATTGTCAATAAAAATTATCTTCAAAGTTTTTTTAAAGGGATTCTCAGTAGTCAGGGGGAATGAAGATCGTTTTTGTAGAGGGAAGAGGACAGATATCCTTTCTGAATACTGAACACTTTTGCCCATCTCAATCTATTGCTTATCTCGCAATCTGTCCGTGCAGCCACAGTATTCCTGATGGGTTGGTCAGAGGAAGTCAGAGGGAGTCCTAACTTATAGCCACACAGCACCCGAGTCCGAGATGAGACGGGCCATGGTGTCCAGACTTCAGCACCATACCAAATGCTGCTTAATGGACTCATTGGATGGAAATTGGATCTGACTAGAAGATGGGGTAGGAGGAAACATGGATAATCACTTTTGTTTTCTCACCGCGCACTATGGTGCACAGTAAATCACATTTCCTATTATGGTGTTCCACCTGCTTCCATTTTAACCAGACAGATTGTGATGGGGTACGCTTCCGAACTTTAAATACACCTGTTTTATTCTGTCAGTAAGTTTCCCGACAAAGCCATTCAGTATCAGCCGAATAATTGTACGTGACAGGTCTCTTTCATGTCAGGGCCTCAGATGGCGCTGTCAAATTTTTTTTTTTTTTAAATGTCTTGAATTCAGCATCTGAAAAGTAGGATACATAACGATATTAAAATGTTGAATAATCATCATGGAAAATATGCATGGCTCTAAAGACTCTGTGCTTCTTCATGCCTTACCATTCACGCCATTCTTGATCCAGAGTTGATAAGAATCCTAATGGGAGACACAATTGGCTCAATACACAAGAAACCAAAAATATTATTGCTCCAGGGAATGCAGATGATGTCATCATCTGCATCTGAGTCATAAACTCGTGATTGCCCCCACACTGCCCCCTTGGAGCCCCCTCAACCACACAGAGATCATCTCTTTTCTTGAAATACCTTATATACTATATATAGATCAGTCTCAGGTATCTAGGTCTTGCAACACAAATGAAACCACTCTGAGACACAACGACACTAGTCTTAATTAAAAACTGTCATGGTGCTCAGTCTGCAATCAGTTGCAATATATGTTCCCCACATTTTTCCTCCAACTGCTCACCTGTTGGCCACATGATATCATGTGCTGAGCACCATGGACACAAGAAATAGTGCTAATTTGTAATTGGTCAAATTGGTTTTTAACAGTATTATTCTTTCGATCGAGAATTCACTGGTTATACAGAAAACAGCTTATGTAACAATCAGATTTGGTCTAATTTATAATTCCTTGAGTTTTCCAGACCTTAAAGCCAGTTTTCCACCGCATGGTACCGGCTCAACTCGACTCTACTCAACTTTTTCGGTTTTCCATTGGGCAAAAGTTGTGGATAGTACCTGGTACCTGGTACTTTTTTTGGTATCACCTCCGTCGAGGTTCCAAGTAAGCTGAGGCGATACAAAAACGTGATGTGAAAACACTGCAGACCACTGATCGGTCAGAGCAACGCGTTTCATGCCGCGTCGCTATGACAACCAGCTACATTGACGGGGGTAGTATATGCAGTGGAAAACGAAGTACCTGGTACCAAATGCGAGTAGAGTCGAGTTGAGCCGGTACCATGCGGTGGAAAAGCGGCTTAATGCAGCTAGTCTACTGCAATTGATCAATATTACAATGTGATAAATTTAGATTTATTTAGTCCATTTTGGTAAACACAAACACTTCATCTATTTGTAATATATTTTGACAAATGATTGTTTTCCTGGAATCATCTTCTGGCTGCAGCCTGAATTTGTAATGCATGTGATGCATGCATGCATATTTTTAATGACTCTATTATATTGTTCAGTAAAATAAACTCACTTGAAACGCAACCCATTATTTTGTTTTTCACTTCTTAGATTCTACTTACCAGCCATTCAGGCCCAAGGATATTTATCTTTATTTTAGACAAATAGTGCTTGTGTGAATCAATTTCAGCTGCACTTTGTATTGGATGTAATGTGGCTGTTCAGTATTAGCGAAGTTGTAAAGTGATCCAGGCGAGAAACCTTGCAATTGTGTTGCTTATACACTGCCATTAATTCAAGTTAAATCTTACTCAAGTCTTTGGAAATTTTCTAAGGAAGACCAATAAAACCATAGATGAAGTATAATCTGGCAATTCCCATTAAGAAGACCGAGTGTTTTTCATTAAAACTGCATGCAATATTTAATAATAGTATTTGGTTATGTTTAGATAAACCATTATTTTATATATCTGGTACAATTAAAAGGCTAATGAAATCAATGTTTGCACATGGGTAATTGCATGCAACGGTGAAGTATATTGTATACATACAAGTGTTTACTATATTTGCCTTTGTTGTACTGCTGTTACATATAATGATATAACTTCTGCACAATGTGCTCCTTGTAAGTTTATTTTTCTCCACATTGGACTGTGTGAAAATTTCAGTTGGCAGACCTCAGAAAATTGATCATATGTCAAAATTCTGGTAATAAAAAAACCCCTGGTGGTGTGATCAATTATATGATCCAATATCAAAGAATATCTTGCAAGGCTCTAGTTGAATCGCAACATAAAATGGTAGATAGATGGAAGGAGTATCATCTAATGAACTCTTTAATACTCTAATGGTACAGCAAACATTAGCTGCTTGACCTAATGTTCTCACTTGATTAGGCTACTGTTCAAAGTGTAAATGTAAATCAGCACGGTGAACCATATGCTTTTATTGTACACTTAGGAGTTATATATAATATAATATAATATAATATAATATAATATAATAGAAAAAAGAAAAGAAACACAACACTACAGCAGTAACAGCTACAAATGCAATTATTTTTGTCTATGTCTACAGAGAGGGGTGCTCGTTAAATAGATGACCTATGCGACAATGATGGTGCTTAGAAACTCTGTATTACACATAGTTGTCCAGTATCATCTACTAATTAGTTCAACAATATTATGGCCTGAGGGGGCTTGCACGAAGTGTTTAAACTAATGTTAATACTTATGAAACATAGAATTGTTAAAATCTGAGGTGATCAATTTTTGTGTTGTCTGTTTTTGTTTTCTGACATGCCATGTAGCCAGCCTCAACTAACAGGCAGTGTCACTAGTGAACGTTACCTGAAGAAGGTATTGCCTGAGCTAAATTAATCTGTGTGTGTGAAAGTGAAATGGCTGATCAGACTTCAGACTTTACAGAGCATAGGATCTTAATTGCTCAATTATATCATGAAGTACACTTTGTTATGTTTCTCCACTCATTTATTCAGGTTTTTACTGTAATTTGTCACCCATCTCTACAGTGTGTGTGTGTGTACAAATGTTAATATATAGCCTACAGATATGCGTATATTTGTATGTGCATATACAGTACTTATCAGTCAATAAGAATATCAGAATTGATTATTCATCCAAGCCATGGTGTGTGGATGAATATTCAATTTCAATACATACATCCACAGTACAGTAAGATGGACTTAAAAGTCTGAACACATGTTTACAATACTTAAAACCACAGATGTCCTATCAGTAATGATACTCCTTTCCTCAACAGCTAAAGAAAAAATCAAAGCACCCCTTCTCAGATGTTCATTACCACAGTTCTCCAAGGACACAGCAGTCCATGGGCTTATTAAGCGTATGTTTGGAATGAATAAATGACCAACATAGTCATGGTGATCTGTGGTCAGTTATAAAGCAGTCGTTCAGTGACCTTCAGCTCTCTATGCCAATCACATGCTGTTGTGCAAATTATTATGTAAGTAGTATACATACAAACACTGATATTTTATATGTAGTTTGCACTTCAGAATCAGACTAAAATTACCACATTTATTTTTTCGTAAATATTTTTAATTGTTAGGCAAAAAAAAAGAGTTTTACCTTCCTTGGGAAGCACACAATATTTGCTTGTAAATTGGGCACAGGAATCCATGCCACCCTCTAAACATCTTTTAAGGTTTTGCTTTAAAGGCTGGCCTGGATCTGCAATGTGACAGTGTTGTTGGATTATTCATTTGAATCGGATAGCTGGCATACAGTAACTCATAACAGGTTGCATGTCAGATTTGTTTTTGTTTGTGCATCCGAGTATCTCATCTCTTTTACTTTGTACATTGCACTGTCCTTCCAGTCATCCGTACAGTTCCTTTAAAGTCAAAAGTGTTTTTTGGACTCTGGCTGTGGTATGTGCCTTTGTTACAATTTGAATACATTCTTTTTCCATTGTATGGTATTGGCTGATAGATACTGTAGAGTGCTTCTGAGAATAACTGGTTGGAAGCTGTTTGAATAATTCTGTGTGCTTCTAATAAATGCTAATTCACACACTTATTTTTTTAGTAATTAAAAAACAAATCATTAATTCAATTATGATAAACAATTTTAAGTATTTTTATCCATCATATTTGAATGATGTATTTTGATCTTCAAAATAGTCATCATAAATCCTAGCCAGGGGTTTGGTTGGTGGTGATGACATTATGACAAGAGGGATTAATCATTCCCTCAGTCTATAACTGTAACAGAATGTACATATTACCAAAGACACCATCCTTCTTCATCAGAGGCAATTCATTTTTAATGATAAAGTAGGTCCAGAACACCCTTGAGAAAGGCTTGCTGTGATCATCATACGTAATTGAAGCTTATAATAATAATTATTTATTTATTTACTTTTTGCATGTGCTACCTTTTATTTTTTTATTGTTACTGAGTTGCATTACATTTACCACATATATTAAGAATCTTTTTCACTTGAGTTTACTCTTGTCGCTTTATAATGATAGGAAATAGGAAAAATAATGCAGGGTTTTTCAAAAAGTAAAGGAGCATACAGTATTTCATAGTATTGCACAACATCCCCCTCTTTAGGGGAAGCCATGAATGGTAGATTGAACACCACAGGGCCACTCTTGCTTGTTGAAGCAGTCTGTTGATTACGTTGCTGGAGGGCTTAACATCCTTTCCCCCATGGAAGGATCTTGCAGGGCAACCTGCGCCGAGCTGTCAGAAGAGTCTCTATGCATGATCTGCTTTGGGTTGCAAATCTCTCTGACAAGCTGATCCCACAGCAGAAAGCCTGAACCTCCCTCCAGTTACAAATAGTCCTTGAACACCTTTATTTGTAAATAAAATCAAGCGGGGAAACAAGGTGGAAAAGAGCAGTTTCTGCAGGCTTTATATTTAAAACAGCTCCAGCAATACCTCAACGAACATGTAGCCACCCCAGACCCCCACAGGTGCCGCTCAGACGCCCAGTAAGGTGAACTGCCTCCGCATTCAGAGTAAGGTTCCGTAGCTCAGTGATGCCATTACTGGAGCCTTCTCCAGTCATAGAAAAATGATAAACAAAAGTCAGGAGCCTTTTCACAATAATGACATTTATTTAAAAAAACCAAAAAAAAAAAAACACTCATTAACCAAAAAAACAGATGCTCTCATCTCCAAATCTCCCACACTGCACTACTTTTCAGCCGGACAGCTACATCTAAATAGCCTTAAATGAACTTCCCATGCTGTGCTGTTGGATTTAGGAGTTCATTCATACACTTGCGGTCAGTCAAATTATTTACAAGTTAAATGGTTGGCAATAATCAACTGTTTATAAATTAGTATATTACTTGGAATTGAGGATCCTTTAGAGACCTTCCTGAAGACTTACTCGTAACATTCATTACATTTCACCATATTTAACCCATTAATAAACATTAAAATCTAAAACAACTTATAGATTTTAAAGATGTGCTCAAGCTTCAAAAATATAATTATATGCACCTCCAGTGGATGTCCTGGACCAGGCTGAGCAAAGCTCAAATGTCTCATTAGTGGCTAGTAGTCTCATCCTTTCCCCATTAAACACCCCATGCTGATTATTCTGATGCTTTTCCTATAACTGAAGGAGTCTGCCACTTATCTGTGATCCTCACTGAAGTGGCTGCCTGTTAATTGCAAAACAACGCCCAGGAACACAATCAGTTTAACGGTACACAATCAGTTGAAAGGTAGGCTATCTACCTTAACTGGCTCTTCCACCCCATATGCAAAGAATCACAAACAAAATGCTCCTTAATATGTTCTAGAGCAGGTTTAAACTCAAATCCCACCATCGCTCATGGAGTGAAGATGAGGTGAAATGCGTATGTGTCCAAAGCACTTTAGGCACAAGCACCGAAGCCATACGCAGTCACTCTAGCATGGCCAGATCCCATTCTCAGGGGTGCATTGTCCAGGACATCTGGCACATGAAGTAATCATGGACTATGACACAGAAGGGAGTTGGTAATGGAAATGCAATTTACAGTTTGGCACAGTGCGTCTCACAAGACAGCTAGCAGGGAATGAAGATTGTTGGCCTTGATGGATCCCTGCAAAATCTTTCCAACAGGCATGAGTCAGTGTCCTTTGAAAGAACAGAGGCCTTCCATCACTGTCCTCTGACGCACAGCCCTCACAGCCTGCCATTGCCTTCCACTTGGCCTGCTAAGAGCCAGCAAATACACAATTAAGTCCGTCTGCATACTCGCGTGAATTTCATCCCGCCTCCCGCCCGACTTTCAATGCCACCGCGTTTCCACATGACTTCTCCGCTTGATTAGGAGTCGATGAAAAGAGATGAACTCTGGGAATTCCAATCCCTGCCCTTCTCGACAAGCAGCTCAGCTCATTTGCATATTCGCATCTTTTTCCAAATGTTTGGAAATGCTTGAGGTGTTCCGCTGGCTTCACATACTCCAGAATGTTTGTGTAATAAAAATATACACCATTCCAAAATATAATCCTCAATAGGAGAACAAATGTGAAAGAGACAAGTATCATCATGAGTTGTTATAATCGTTTAAAATTAGTGTTACTGAATGCATTGTTTAAAAACTTTCTATAGAAATATTACAATCTGGTCCCTTCTCTTTTTATTGCACAGTTGCTGTCAAATCCAAATCCTTACCAGATCAAAGTGGTGCATGCTGAGTCTAAATGAGGACATTACCTCTCTCCCTATGAGAAGCATTTTTGGCTTATTTTTTGCATTGGCTAATTTGACTTGTGCTGTGTTTTAAATAGTACTGAGGCCATTGCATTTGTGAAACCTAATGGAGTTTCATAGCCAATTACAAATGCAGTTTTGTTTTTATTACACAGTGGACAGCTGTTCCCAGAAATGCACCTTCCACATGCATTGATAAAACTGTTTAGTATTTCTAATGTAAGAATGGTTCACTCAAACTCAATGAAATGCAGAAATAATTAAATATGTTGCAGAATACTGAGCAACACCTGGCAGCTCAGTGAGAGTTGCTGAATTGGCTAACAGTGACACAGAGTACTTGTGTAACACTTTTCCACTGTGTAAACATATGGTTCATTGCTGATTGAACATGTTAACACAGAAACCTACATGGTACCCTGAAAGCCAACATGCTGACCTTGTGTTTTTTTTTGTTTTTTTTTTGCTTCGTTTCACGATTAGGCGTTTCCTCCAGAGCAACCTTCCGGGTTGTTTGTGTCAATCGTCATTTCCCGTCGTAATGTCATGTCATCCATTTGTGTCAAAGCCGAGCCCCAGAGCAGCATATGGAGGGGAGCCCGACTGCTCCCCGAAGCACAAATCTTCCGCATCGGAGTGGGCCCAAGGCTAAGCCCTGGGAGAGCAGAGCAGCGCGCGCTGCAGAAACACCGCCGTTTAATCTTCATCTGGCCGCTCGCTGTTTTTACACACGCCCGGCCATAGATCATCGTTTTCACTCTTTCCCAAGATGGATTCCCCCGCGCACGCCGCTGTATTGCATGCAGTCTCTTCTGCACTTGCGTGTGCAGGATCGGCGGTATGGGGAAATGGGGCCCCTTTAGCCTAAAAGGTGTCGTCTTTATGACAACATTACTGCGTAAGTAATGAATGCAGGCCGCATCCACTGCTTGAGAAAACTCTCCGCTGCAGAGCTGTTGGGTGGTCATTCATATTAAGATGCTGTTTTAGTGCATGGATGACATTACATACTTTGGAGGAGAGCACATGCTTGTCTGCACTCTCCTGAATTGATAGCAGAGGTTTCAGAAATGAGAGCTTATGATAAACTTGATTGGGCATTCCAAAGTGGAGCGAGAAAGGGGAAAAGCATTACAATCCCCTGCTGACTAACTAATGACTATCTCAGCTTTAGCATGTGCTTGAGTTCCAACACAATCTTTTATTCCAGCAGTGGTCTCCTATAGCCTAGCTTATTATCTCTAAAATAGGAAAGTTTTTTCAGGCACAAAACCAGAGTTACATATCATTTCTATTTTAAAAAATAGAGATGGAAAAAAACCATATCATTGAACAGGCTTACAAATTACAAATTGGTCTGTGAGACTGCAGCGACACTCTCACTATGCTGTGAAAATGTGTTTGGGGTCCTGGCCCAGGATGTGTTGATGGGGTTATATGTGGTTTTGGAAAATGCATTGAGGCTGATGAGCTGGGTAATTGGAGACTTGCCAGTTTTGGGATGTGCTGGGAGAGCGAGCGGCTCTGGCAACCATTATCCTCTGTGGTCTCTGCAGCCCTGACTTTCTGCCCTGTCACTGGTGTGTGTGTATGTGTGTGTGTGTGTGTGTCTGTGTGTGTGTGTGTGTGTGTGTGCATGCATGCATGTACATACAGGTGTGTGCACATGCTTTCTGTGCATGTGTGTGCGTACGTGCATGCATGCGTGTATACGTGCATGTGTGCGTATGTGTGTGAATGTGTGTGTTCATGCATCCTGACCTGTATCAGGGGTCCTTCAAACCTCTAATTTGGTTTGTCTCTCTGCAAGCTCTGCCTCTGCCTCTGACACGCCCCCAACCCCCAAGGGGCTCGCTCACATTACAGAATGAAAAAAGGTAGAAGATGGACTAGGTGTGGAGTGGCACAGAGAGGCAAGTGGGAGGTGTGCGTATGTCTGCAGAGGTGTGCTGGTACGTGGAATCTGAGCATCTCCCCTTGATTACCCTTGCTGTGACTCTTAGACCTGTTCTGAAGGGATCAGTTTTACCCAAGGATATCTTGTAATTGGAATTATTACTTATTACACCTGTGATTTTAATCCCATCAGAATCTGCCATGTCGGTAATTTTTACCTGGCTGCGAAGTCAATTTCCCAGACAGAATTGCCTACTGTTTTTTTGGGGGGGAGGAAGTAGGCAATCAAGGTCCTCTGGTAATGCTAGTCCTGTGTGAATAGATATCTCGGTAATTTGCCGCGAAATGTGCCACTTTTTTAGCGACCAGAAGTTTCGATACCAGGACACGGTCAGTAATTGGACTGGGGTTACAGTGGATTTTTTCATTTCATCAGAATGCTCCACTGGAATTACCCACATAATAAATAAAAAATACATTACAGGGCCTCCTTGGGTAAAACTTAGCCCATCAGAATCGAGGTTTTGATTCTGCATTTGCACTACACATTTAAGCAAGCTTGGCTGTCTTCTCTATTCTTTATTTTTTATTCTTCTGTTCTTTTCTATTCACACTCACCCATTTGCCCCCTCAGCCACAGATCCATGTGGCTGTAATTGGGAACCAGGCAGAGGTGAAAGACAGTCGGCTGAAGCCAAGACCCTCTGCTTGCCTCTCTGCCTGCGATCCCCGAGTCTTGGGATACAACTCCCTTAGTATCACTCACAAACCAAGCCCTTTGTCCGCTTCGGTCAGACACAGTGAACTGTGTGCAGCATTGTACTCCGATGACCTGCTCTGCTTCAACTGGGCACAATTAAGTCTGTTTCATTGGTGACTGTGCCAGCTGTCATTCTGCGCAAACTGGCAGTGTTGCTTTGTTCCACCCCCAAAATTAATTTCATTCAGTCCATGTGCTGCGTTTGTGTATTGGGACAGTTTAAATCAAATCAGGGTTGCTGCCATATCCATAACATTGCATCTAACTTTTTATTGCAGTGGCTCCTCACAGGAATGCCCAAGGGGCACATGTATGGATGGGCAAAACTCAGAAAATTGCTAAACGGTTACCCGATCCAAAAAAATTGCTGCATTTCAATTTAAGCCCATGCCCTACCTACACTATAGCCAAGATGTGGTTTTAAATACAAAAGTTGCAAAAGTAGCTACACAGTGCACTTCAAAGCCAAATACTGTAGCCTGTATAAGAGTGCATATCATAGAAAAGTGCCTTCTGATGGGTAGTACAGAGCAGAAAACGTCAAGTGTCGAGAGGATACAACAGTAATAAGGCATTGTGTTTACTGATATTAAAATAATAATAATAATTTTAAAAAGCATACAGTGAGCTCCATAATAGTTTGGACTTTTAAATTTTTTTTACTCTGTATTCAATTGCTTCCTTATTGCAGGTAAAAGACAGCTTTCAGTATCTAGTCTTGATTCTAGGCTTTTGATTGCCTTTGGAGTCTGTTTGTGGTGTTTGACAGCATGTGGACCAAAGTTGTGTCAATGAAAGTCAAGGAAGCCATTATGAGGCTGAGAAATAAGACAAGAAAAACAGTCACAGACATGGGCCTTTGGTAAACCTTTGACTTACCAAAATCAAGTGTTTGGAACATCATTAAGGAGAAAGAGAGCACTGGTGAGCTCAGTAATCGTAAAGGTCTGACTAAGACCTCTCCAGTTGATAAGCAAAGAATTCTCACTATAATGAAAAAAAACCTCCAGACACATGTCCGTCAGATCAAAAATACTCTTTATAGGAGGCAGGCATAGATGTGTCAGTGACTACTGTCTGCATAAAAACTTTACACTGAAAGATGCAAACCACTATTTCAAACCATTATAGTTTTGGCACACCTTTTCAAGCTGAAAGCTTTAAAGGACCATACCAGTGTTACTACATGTCATTGTCAACATTGGCCACATAGTTTACATACGCCGGCCTCAATAACAAGCACAAGCATCGAGGTCAACGATTGGCTGAAAGTTACACCTCAGACTTGTGTCTTTACCGCTTCCTGGTTACAAAGTCCAATCAGAGCCAGCCAGAGACGTTTTGGCCAATGGGATGCAGGAAACTAGAAACAGAGGGTGCTTGTTATTGAGGCCGGCATACACCTAAATGAGACGCTCTTGAACTTGATATTATGTGCGAATTTGAATGGCTTGTATGAGAGTAATACAGCAATTTTAGATATAATTTTTGTGATTTTCAAAAGGGTGAATTGCCTATACCTAGCAACTTTCAAATCTCGTAGAGTGTTTTTCCACACCGTTTCAACATGAATGGCAGTGAATGACACCTGTCTGGACAAAACGTAAACAAACACGATATCTCAAAAATAAAGCAATTTTGGGAAAAATGGTCGAGGCTTATGTAAACTATGTGGCCAATGTTGACATCGTTCCAGCTGTCAATTTAATTGTTTTGAAAGTTTTCCTAAATGTTCCTAAATGGCCCAATACATGTGACGAAGTCTGTACAATTCTACTTCATCTTTATTTCAAATTAACACTCTGTCTATGTCTAATACATAGTATAGGAGGAGAGATGAGAAATAATAATTCCCATTGGAAGAAAAAAGTAATTTGCACTTTATGCACTAAATCATCTCAGATCATTAAAAAAAACTGTGTTAAAACTGTAAATGAGGAATCTCAATGAACACCAGAGATGAGGTGAGCTTTCAGCAGATTTATGTCTGGTCAGGTCTCTGTTCTCTATTTAGAAACGCTGCACCCTAAGTCAGCAGGCATGATTGTCAAATAATGTAAATAATGGATTTACAGGAAGCACTGTATTGTGATATTTACTCACAGTATTCTTACAGCTTGCATACCACCAGGGAGATTCAGATTCAGATTCTTAAATGCTGCTTCATTTCGCAGCAAATCTTTACCACGTTGGTTTGGCTGTGCGACTTCAAAAGCAAAGTTAAATAATGAGGAACATCATTTTTTTTCTTTTTTTTAGGATAATTATTTCTGTTCATGGTGAAGATAAGAGCAATCCATTGCCATGGAAGAACCTAAACTTGCAATTAGTCAATACAAATTGGATGTGTATAGCATTTGTCAGATTTCTTTACACATAAAAGGAAATTAAGTTAGATCTGTGAGAATTTGTGCTAAGACAAAAAAGGTTTTAAATTGATTATTTTATGAGCAAAGATATATGACAGTTCTGGAGAACTTTTTTTTATCATGGTGCGAACCACTTTTTTTCATCTTTATTCTGGTTGCACCAGCCACAAGACGGGCATGTGTTATTCTATTTTCTCAGATAAATGAACCAAAAATACTTTGTTTTGAGTCCTTGAAAAATATAGGCTTACACACATTGGCATACTAGCACCCAAACTGCACAAATTATGTGTTCTTCAAATGTGAAAAGTTGAAAATAAAATATACAAAGGGAACACTGAAGTAAAGCTTATCATTGTTCTTCATTGAGTTCATAACCAGCCACCACAGGAGCTTGAGTGGAGACAGAAGGGACTGTTCAATCTATTATAAATTAAGAAAAAATTTTCATTTTTAACCAATATTTAATTGTTCTACACATTTGAAATTGCCCTGCTGAAATGGGGAATATGCTAATTCCAGACCTGGCCCTATCCACCCTGCCTTTTTTAATCTGGTAAATGTCATTCATTGTCTAGGTTATCTGTCTTGTTGGACTGACAAATGGTGCTATACCTAGTTGAGAGTGCATTGGGGAATGTGTTAATGATCATTACGAGCTGGCTTTAAACAGAAGTCATTGCATCTGTCTCAAGCCTAACTGGAAGTAACAATGGACCTAATCATCCATCATCAAGTTCAATAAAAGCTCTCTGGTTTCTGGCTTTTTTGTTTGTTTGTTTGTTTGACTTTTTTTTTGTCTATATGAGAGTCATCCACGCCTTGTTCAGTAGATACCTGCCTTGTTCAGCCTTTGGACTTGGAAATCTGTAGTTCCAAGACATTTGTTGTTACTCAACTGAATTATATTACGAGTAATTAAACTGTACTACATTTCCTAAAGTATGTGGTCAATTGAACATGACATCCATATCTACTTTTTGAACATCTCATTCCAAAACCATGGGCATTAATATGGAGTTGGGCCCCTCATTGCTGCTGTAACAGTCTATACTTTTTTGCTGGGAAGGCTTTCCAGTAGATTTTGGAGCATGGCTGCAGCGATTCCCTTCCATTCAGCCTCAAGAGCAATAGTGAGGTTGGGCACTGGTTTTGGGTGTAAGGCCTGGCTCGCAGTTGGCATTCCAATTCATCTCAAAGGTGTTTGATGGGGGAGAAGTCAGGGCTCTGTGCAGGCCAGTCAAGTTCTTCCCCACCAAACTAAGTAAACTATTTCTTTATGAACCTTGCATTGTGCACGGGGGCATTGCCATACTGAAACAGGAAAGGGCCTTCCCAAACTGTTGCCACAAAGTTGAAAGTGCACAGTTCTCAAGAATGTAATTGTATTCAGTAGCACCAAGTTTTCCCTTCACTGGATTTAAGGGTCCTAGCCCAAACCATGAAAAACAGCCCCAGACCATTACTTCTCCTCCACCAATTTTTACAGTTGGCACTATTTGGGCCAGTACATTTGGCACTGTGCATTCCACCAAAACCCTGATTCATCAGACTGCCGGATAGTGTGATGCATCACTCCAGATGATCCAGCTCTGAGTCCAATGGGGTTGCACTTTGCACCATTCCAGCCAATGCTTGGCATTGCACATGGTGATCTTAGGCTTGTGTATGGCTGTTTGGCCATGGAAACCCACTTCACAAAGCTCTTGATGAACAGTTTTTGTGCTGATGTTTTTTCCAGAGGTAGATTGGAACTCTGTAGTGAGTCCTGCAACCGAGGACAAATGATTTTTATGTGCTGCACGCTTCAGCACTCGCCGGTCCCATTCTGTGAGCTTGTGTGGCTTATCACTTTGTGGCTGAGCTGTTGCTCCTATACGTTTCCACTTCACAATAACAGCACTTACAGTTAACTGGGGCAGCTTTACCAGGGCATAAATTTGATGAACTGACTTGTTGGAAAGGTGGAATTCCATGGTAGAGCCATGTTGAAATTCCGTCAATGGAGATTGCATGGTCTATGGTTGATTTTACGCACCTGCTAGCAATGGGTGTAGCTGAAATAGCCAAAAAAAAAAAACACTAAAAGGCGTGTCCACATACTGTACTTTTGGTAATGTAATTCAGATAATAAAAGTATTGCAGTTTGAATTTAATTTAACTTAAAAAAATTTTTTTAATTGGATTATATATTGGTGACAATATAGAAACATTGACCCCAATGCTATTTTAGGTTTTTATATCACACATTTGAGGTTTGCCCCCTGGAAAAAGAGGAAAGAAGTTCTCATCTGGCCTTGTTGTGTGCTGTGAGAATGTTGATCGTTTTTTGGACTATGCAAGACCAACTGCACCTCCACCACAATAGAACTGAAAATAATCAAAATGATAATCTAAATACTATTATCATGACAACTTAAACTGGTTGGATTACCAGAGCAGTGTGTGAATGGTGGCTTTTCAAAACTTACTTAGAAGAGTGACCCTCTGTACACTGTACATTTTTACATCCTTCATTTAATACAAGAGCACAACCATTTTTATCCAGAGGGGCTGCAAGGCACTATTTTAAATAAATATGAAAGGAAAACGAATGAAATGAAAAGAGTTTGAATACCATTACTGTACTAAAGTTAATAGTACTCAGTCTCAAATAGCCATAGCCAAAATGTCTGCCGACAACCTACCACTTTCCTACAACTTTGATCATGAGCCAGCTAAATAAAGCTGGCTAGCTATCATAATTACATGGCAGAGGACTTCATATTCATCTATCTAGCTAGCTAGATTATAGAATTCTCCACATCCACTGAATTCAGCTTCTCAAACTCACAATTCTAAAATACCTAGCTATATTGTCGGCTAGATAGCGTAATCTAGCTAACTTTATTGGATCTGTTGGGAACCATATTCAAACAAAATGGAATTCTGGCTGGCAGTAAAGTCTCCAAAAGTAGAGGTATCAGAAAGCTGTCTGTAACCATTGTCTTCCAAATTTCCTGGTCATAGTCCTCATTGCTCAACATAAAAATGATAGGAACAGCAGTGAAACTTGCTGTTTGCCTTGCAACAAGCCAAAATATAAATAAAGTGATTTGTAATAAGGCAGTCAGGTGCCATATGTCAAATAGACATGAAATTATACATCAAAGATTTGTACTGTTAGATACAAGGTGAGACAAAGTGCTTTTGCTGCAACTGCATAAGTCATACTAATATTCATGATATAACAGCCTTTCATGCATTAAAGATTTCATAAATGGATTTATGTAGTTAGATGTACTTTTCCCTGTCTTCCCAGAAACTTATTTTAATTGGGGAGTAACCTAAAGCATAAATTTATTTGAGTTGTGTAACAGCATGACATAATATGATTTTGGCACTTTGTCATTTTAATTGTACTTATATTTTAAAAGACTCCTTCTGCTTTGATGAATTATGTTCAAAGAATGTTTTTGACCATCAGGGGAAGGTTATCTGCGTGCTGTGAGAGTTTAATATAACTCTTAATGTTTCATTATGGAAACTTTGGGGGTACTAAGCTGTGGGGATCAGGAACGTGAGGGGAAATAATTTAGACCTTTCTCCTGATACACACCCATGTGGGTTCCATAGGAGGTGCATGTCAGTGTTAACAATACCATTTACAGTGTGCGTTTATCTCCCAAGTACATTGCTCATATTATCCTGATATTTTCTATATCTGTGGCTCTGAGTGTTGCATGAAATGATGATGCATTTCATTATGGAGTACGGTATGTAACTGACACCCATGGTTGGAGATGGTGTCACAGAGGTCAACGTATGTTTCTGCTCTCTGTTTTCTGCCTACTAATTCTGTTAGGTCATCCTTGCTCTTTTTAATTTTATTTTATATTCTGAATTAAAGTAGTTACACTGTACTAGTGCATACTTT
The DNA here is from genome assembly GCF_013347855.1 of Anguilla anguilla. Taxonomy (NCBI): domain Eukaryota; kingdom Metazoa; phylum Chordata; class Actinopteri; order Anguilliformes; family Anguillidae; genus Anguilla; species Anguilla anguilla. The sequence goes on along the minus strand of NC_049218.1, from coordinate 16,026,460 downwards.
CAGCCCCCTGCCTGTGCTTGCTCCTCTTAATTTATGTAAAAGTATGGATGGTGGATTAGGGAGAAGATTGCAAAAGCAACCTTCACATCAAGTCTGAAATGGTCCCAAATTCCTCTAATGTGTTAGCAATGAATGCAGGGCCGGCCCTAGGATTTTGGTAGCCCTAAGCAAATCTGTCGGGGGGTGGGGGGGGGGGGGGGGGGGCTGTTGGATTCTGTCGAGCGGGGGGGGGGGGGGGGGGGGGGGGTTGTGTTGTGTTGTGTTGTGTTTGCCAAATCATTCTTACATTACATTGTTATGAAATGTTCGGTTGCCATTCCGTTTCAAATTTATACCGCTAGTTCCGCGAGAGGGGATGAATAACAGAATTGTGAAAATAAAACGTTATTTACCTTAGATCCACAAATGAATCAATCTGTATAATCAGTCTTTATTTGAATGACAGCTGCAGAAAAATGAGCCATTTGTTAATTTTTGTTAATTTTCTCTAAGGAATGTATGTCATGTTTTCCATCATTGACTTTTTGATCAATCAATTTGTTCTCTATTATTCATATCATATGCGGCGACATAGCTCAGGAGGTAAGACCAATTCTCTGGCAGTCGGAGGGTTGCCAGTTCAAACCCCGCCCTGGGCGTGTCGAAGTGTCCTTGAGCAAGACACCTAACCCCCAACTGCTCTGGCGAATGAGAGGCATCAATTGTAAAGCGCTTTGGATAAAAGCGCTATATAAATGCAGTCCATTTACCATATTCCACAATTGATTCATATTTTCCGTATTGCATATTGCATGTTCTTATTCAAGAAATCATTCAAATAATCAATCATTATTTCAGTGCTTGCAGCAACTATGCATAAGGGTCAAAGTCTTGTTTGTCAGCTACCAAAATGGCTAACAAGAATGCTCTAGCCACTAGCCACCAGAAATGTCCAACATGAAACATTCAAGTCAGCAGTTAATGTATTTTATGCTGAGGCAATCTCTGACCAATGTCAGCTGCTGATTGAAAATCCCAAAACATGTATGCCAGTCCCCATGTTTCACACCAAGATCATCTGGAGCTATTTAAAGGAAGTGCCCTTTCTTATGTGGCAGCTCCTGGGGGGCCACAGCAGTCTTGAGGGACGGGGGATGGGGGGCCCCTGGAGCGCAGGTGACTCACTCTGTCTCCTCAGTGTTCATCCCCCTGCGCTGGGCCAAGATAGAGCTCCTGTCCATGAATAAACATAGCACAGCCTTGAGCGGTTTTTCCTGCTGTAACAACAACAAACACAGCATCCCCACTAGTGCTGTATGGTGTGAAATATTAAGTCTGGTTTTCCTAGTTACACATTTTTTTAAGATTATGAGGGGTTTTTGTTTATCTTGACATAAAATGGTCAAAGGCCCTGAAACAACAATCTATATGCAGTACTCTTGTGTTATAGCAAGGCCTAAAGTTGGTGATAAGCAGGAATGACTATAAACAAGGCATAAGAAAAAAACACTGTGTAAACGGTGATCATGCAGAACTTACAAAATAAAAACTTTATTATTTGTTGTCCATTATACTATGGAGGCCATTTGGAACTGTGAATAATATAAACATTGAAAATTCTGTCAAAATACAACTATTTTAATTTTAATTATTTATTGGAATAATTACTTATGTTACTCTAGCCTTTTAAGCAGCTCTTATTTTTCAACTGTACCTTGTTTTATAAGTTGCAGTACCGTGAAAAAGTATTTGCCCCCTTCCTGATTTCCTATATTATTGCCCATTTGTCTTACTGAATAAGGGGTGGACAAATGGGCAATGTACAACAACCTATCTATAGCAGTTAGCAAAAATGCTACCCCTATTGCCTTCTCAAAGTTTTTAATTTATTTTGCTGGCAGTAAAAAAAAGTTTTAAATAATGCATTTGTGCACATTCATAGTACACAAATACTAGAAATAATATAGTGGCATGGAATAAATTGGAGTTTGAAAAGGGTGATTTGGACATTTTAATCAACAGTTTTAATCAATGATTGTGTCAGAAATCTTTTAAAATCCTGTGTCCTGATCCTACTGGATATAATCTACTTTCGTAGTTATGGCATAAGAAACCCAGAGAATTTTCCTCTTGAGGGAGCTTAGTCATACTGAATGAAATTTAATTAAACTTTGTGATTCAGAAGTAATAAGAAAATGCATGGTTTCATTCGGTCAGAAAATTACATTTAGAAATGATGTAGAGAACTGATAGTTTGGTAAAATGTTATTCTGGTGTAATTCTGGTGTTTGTATTTTGATTTCTTCATGTTTTTGAGGTACTCTTTTTGAACACTTTTCTGAGCCTGTGTGTTGTGTTGGAAACTCATTAAATTTGGCATGATTGTTAAGGATGGTAAAAATTGTAAGATATCTGAAAATGTATTTGAAAATAAAGCAACTAATAAGATGCCACTATAGAGCTCATACCTTTTAGATTTTTTGACCTTGACATGAAACACACTTCAAACACATCCATCCTCATCAGCAACAAATGTATCTCTTGCACTGACTAAATGAATCATATCAGACTTTGTTATTTAAGAACTCACATCTATTATCCCAGGACTGCTGTCTTTGTACCAACTGGCTATTGATCTGTTTTTCTGGAGTTCAAAGGTCTTCTACTATAGTTCTCTGGGGTCTTCTCCCTCAGTAATTACTGCTTACAGCTATATTTATCATTATTATTATTACTGTAAGTCACAAGCCTCATTATGGTAAAAAAAGGAGCTCCATTGTTAGAACAAAAAAGTTGAATTTGTGTATTTGTAAATACGTGTACCACCAGTCCAGGTGCTGTCCTGCAGGCTGTGGAAAATAACACGATTTAAGACATCTACAAGTTCTTGGGATAAAGGAACACAAGGTACCTAAAGGGCTTTCAAGATTTTAAACACAAAGCAGTCAACCATGAAATAGGGGGTAATAGGCATAGCAGTATGGATGTCTGCTTATTGAAAACTGCCTGTATGAAAGTATAATACAGTTAACCTGCCAACTCCAAGGAATATCACTGCTTAATGCTGGACATTAGAGTACATTTCCATAACTTGTGTCTGCAGAGAGCACTGATAAAAATGTCATTGGAATCAGGCAACTGTGTTTTGATAATAATAAAGGACATGCTGCCCAGCTGAAAAAGGCGTTTTCCCCAGCCTGAAGCCCACACTGCTGTAATTGTCAGTGTCAAATTCATCTCCGGGACGTCGGCGTGAAAAGCCTCGGTGATCCAGAGGTTAATGCTTTGTTTTTGTTTTCATCCCCTTGTCTTTATACTGCAGGGACATTTGAGATGAAATGAAGAATAATGATGTGTACTCTGCAAACACAGTCTGAGACTCGCTGCAGGGACCATCGTCACTGTGAGACTGTCATTCATTTTTATACTTCTGAAGTACATTAAGTGTAACTACATAAAGCATACACAATGCATGCATAAAGCATATGCACCATGACATAACTAGAATATAAAGCATGTGCAAAGCTGTTATGAAGCCGTATTCTTCATACGCAGAGTGTTATAAGTTGGGACTGTTGAGTGTTATCTGTATTTAAGTCCTCCCCCACCAAGGGGGCAATACAACCTCTGTTTCAAACCATGAGTCAGCCATTCATTTAATTAGGCAATTAGGGCAATTATCTCAGGTAACCATTCAATCACCACTTAATCAGTCATAAAAACAAAAAAAGAGCGCAATGTTTATATTGTTTGATACTTACTGTATCATGTCTCGGTGTAATGTAGTAGACAATGCTGCAATATAATAAAACATTCACCCAGAACATTTGAAATAATTTTTATTTCAGGGAAAAATATGGATGTGGATCATTTAAAGCAAGAAACCTGCTCTGCAGTGTTAAAAATATTAACACAAAGCAATGAAACAAGCTGTAAATGAAATCCGTCAGCAGACACAGCAGACACAGCATACCAGAAGGATTTTTTATTATTCTGCTCCTGGTCTCGATGCTGCTTGTGTGTCCGTGTTTCACTGCCTCCACCCTTACCCATAACAGCATCATTTTATTGTTTTCCACCAATGAACACCTCCTAATTAGTCCCTAATTGTATAATTAGTCACCTGTCTGTGCTTACTGCCAAACAATTGGTGAACTCGGAGTGACTACAGGGACATCTGGAGGGTAACTGCTGAAATTCAGGTTGCCAGCCCAGATGGTGACATGCTTGATTATTTCTCTGGGCCATAATTGTAACACATTCCATAACGTGTTATGTAGGGACTGAATCCGGCCAACAATTTCACATGACTCTGTAGCCAGAGCTGATGTGTGCATAAAAAGCTTTATAAGCACTTTCTAGCAGCCGATAATCTGTCCAAGATTTCTTGATTGCCTGATCATTATTTTATCTTTTTGTGTGATTTCCTGTGGATATCCGTGCTGGGTTGCAGCATGCCAAATATATGTCTGTGTTGTTTTCTTGAAAATCTCCAGATAGACAAGGACATATAAACTAAATCCATAAACAAAAAGTTTAAAGCATGTATGAAGGCATTCACATTAGCTTTAGCTTCAGTGTCACATGACACTGTCGGTTGGATTTATGCAACCCCTGCTACTGCATGGGCTATAATGTATTGAGATATCATGAACACAGCTTTATAGATGTTTTATGCAGTAGTTATTTAATGATTACATAAACAGTATATATGCCTTATGTATGTTTTAATTATTTGCCTGTGCATTCTGACCAACAATTCATATCAAAAGTGTAGGTGTACTGTATTTACTGAGCGGAAAAGGGATTTTATTGGCTCCAGATGACAGCGTGGAATTGAAAGGGGAGGATAAAGATGGAGAGAGAACTTTGATTGCCTGAACTGCTTAGTGCAAAGGTGTAGTTATGTAGATCCTTGTCACGTATGCCATCTTTCTCAACATAAAACAAAATAAAAAAATGTTTTCCCACACACAGCTTCAGTAGAGAAGCAGGTTTTAAAGGTGTATTCCAGATCTCTCTCATTAAACATGTACAATCCATTTTCCATTCAGAAGGAGAAACTGGGAAAAGTATGTCACTTTGAGGCTGCTGAAATCTGAAAATATTACAGAGCAAGATGGTTCAGCTTCTGAAAATCAGTGGTCCATGGATTGAACATGCCCTGAGCACCATTACAGTTCATGTCAAGCTATTGACAAAAACCACATCCTGTGTTCTATGTTTACAGGGAAAATGCATTTTTGAAATCCTGCCGTGGGGGGTGGGTAGCACTGATCAAAAGTGACAGTGAAACTAGCCAAGGATTAGCCATTGGACAAGTGACATAGTTCTGTCATTGGCATAGAAATGAAAAACCATGTAGAATGCTTTTCTTCTGGAACATTCTCATTCGCTCTGAGTGTATACCAGGAGCACATATCACCTGGTTATACCTAACTCTATATGGGTGTTTTGCATTATGGGTAAGAACATAGCTGAGTACTGAGGTTTGAAATCTTTTTTTTTTTTCGTTTTTTTTTTTTTTTGTACAACAAATCAAAACTGTTTAGTGTTGGTAATTAGCAAACAAGCTGTCCTATAAAAAGGTTGCTTTAGCTGAAGCATCATGTGTCCCACAGTCCCAATCCCCAATAGAAAAATGAACACAGTGGAGCAAATTCAAAATGAAGACAACATGTAATAAGAGAGTATGTGTAAGTAGTGTAAGTTCAGCAAGAAATAATTTAATGTTTATATAAAACAGACAACACCTCACCTGGGAAAGGAATGGAAAGTGGAATTCAATTACATGCTAAATTGAGACTTTGCAAGTAATAAGATATCAACAGGAGATAAAAGGTGTGTGTCCAAGATTATCCTACACAAGCATTGCAAATGGAAAAAATGTCACATGCCAGACGACATTTCCAGAGTTCCTTTTTCATGTAGCATCATATAGTTTTGTACATGGACCATCTACACAAGATGAAAGGTGGATCTATTAAACTCTAAAGATGATTCTTGAGGCCTGTAATATTTTTATATATCATTAGAAAAATCTCAGTGTTCCTTTAACTCTTAAATAGTAAAGAAACACTTTTGAAGTGAACATATATATGGCTTAATTAAATTTCATGTAAAAGTAACACCGTATTACTTCTAAATGGTAACTAATGTACACATGCTAATAATTTTCAGCACTGGTGGTTTAAATGAAACCACATTCCGTTTTTTTCTAATTTAACTTAAATGCATTTTTAAAGAACAGAACATCTCCTAATCATCCGAATAACATAATTATGTATCTGAAACTACATAGTGTTAAACAGTTTTGAAGATTTAAATTTAGCCAGTGTAAATTTGATGCTTGCTTTAGAATTTTGCTTCTCTGCCTATTAAGCTCTTAAAATCTCTGCAAGTGCAACAGGACTCCATATACAAAGCAAACTGATACTAAGGGCTATATTTAACCACTTTCAACTGACTGGCAGGAAAACCATTTCTCCAGTTAAGTGGATTGTTAATGGTCACTCAACTTCAGCTAACTGTACAGCTTGTATCCAAAAAAAAAAAAACTTCAGAGACTACTGTAGTATAAATACTTCTGAATTCCTATTGGATAGATACATGCTTACTTGGCCACTGTCAGATCACCCACAATTCATTGCAGCTCTCAATGCTCTATCTGGCAAGTGTTTAAAGAAACATTACTGGGGTGCTGTTGCTGTAACACTTCAATTCCTGTTACAACAGTTAGAGATGCTGTTGGCGACACTTTAGTGTATACCCATTAAAATGACATTCAACGCTCAACAAAATTGTACCTAAGATTTTAAAGCTGTAAATAAGTATGGGTGTGACTGGCCCTGCCCATTCATCGAGGAATGACTCCAAAAATTATGAGTTGTTGACTTGGAGATGGCTAGTATTTTTAAGAGAATTCTTAGTTCTTTAGCACATGTGATGTTTGATTGTTTTCTTTATGCACACAGGTAACCTTACTCTTAAGTGTACTTTGTATGCCATAATTAGAAAACTTCAATCTTAATTTTCTGAAGTTGTGTGAAGTTTACTGTGTGTTTTAATATGTGTAAATATTTACCTCAGACAGAATTTAGCACTTTCCATATGCATCAATCTGTCTCGGAATAACGGGTCATGGTTTGCCAGCAGAAGTTTGTTTTCAATGCTGAACCCTGTGGACCTCATTGGGTTAACAGAATTCCTTTTCACACATGACTAACCCCTCAGTGTACTCATGGTGTCTCTCATCCCTGCTGTTCGTTCGGCTCAAACTTCCCCTGCAGTACTTGCACTTATCTAGCCCAAGAGGAGCAGAATCGCAGAAAAACATGGTTGTGAACAAATCGTTTCGGGAGGTGTGGGAACAGGCCAGATGTGGGACACAGAGGACAGATAGCGCAGTGTGTGTCTCTGCTTTCTGATAAAGCGACGCCGTGTTTATCTTTCTGAGCCGAGGTGACCTGTGCACATGCCCAGTGGAAACGTCCCTCTGTGGCCTGAGGAATTCCTCCTGCTACAGTACAGTTCTGCATGACCAGCTTCTAGTGAAAGAATCCAGGCATTACCCCGCCCTAATGCCACAAGTACCTACCGGGAACCCAAAGAAACAGTGCAGGCTTTATCTGAATGCCTGGATCTATTCAACTGCCTGTGTGTCTATCAGCCTTAGTTTAGTCCAACATCACAACTAAATTTAGCTTGTAAAGCATATCATAGAGTTCAATCTTCAGTTCATTTCTGACTGACAATATCCCAACAACACATCTGTTTTCATATTCACACATCTGTTAACATTAGCCACAGCAGCCTATAAGCGCAAAGATAACAATGTTATTTTGAAAGCTGCCCTGTATTAACTTGGTATATGAATATGTATATTTTTGCCGTACCCTTCGTGCTCTGAAGAACAGCTATATTCCTGAGTCAGTGTTCTTTCAGATCAAAGAAGAAGTTCTAACTTTTTTGTAGTCCCTGGACAAAACGTTTTTTTTTCCCCACCCCCATTTCAAAGGAGAGTTAAGTAATATTGTATTATTCCTGTGCTTCTGACAATTCTCTCTCCCCTCAATTGCTGCCCTCATTTCCATTGTTTTCATTTCTGCTGCCCAAGTTTGGGTGGTTTGTGGTTCTGTCACAAAGGAGCGAACCTGAGATGTGAACAGGATTAAGCTTTCACTCTGCACTTTCCTCGCCAGTGAGGCTGTTCTGTCTGTTCGCGGGGCGGCATTGAGGTGATGTTTAACGGCCGTGTACAGGTTCAATCAATCTGAATGGCCTCGTTTCTCCCGTATACATCATTACTTCAGTATTGCCGGTGATTTATTCTTAATGTTTTCCATCTTCTTTGGCATAATCTCTGCGTTAACACGAGCAAAGACGCCGAAAGAGCCCGTCGGGACACTCTCTACAGCACTGAACTATTCATAGCCAGCGTTTCATCTACCAGCGTGTCCCACAGAAACATTTCACACCTGAGGAAGAAAAATCTTTGTGCTTTGAAACTGTGATTTATTTCCCATAGGATGCACACCAATCAAAACTAACATCCTGTTGTTTTAACAGTCTGTTCTCATTCGGACTCCTCTGATCAATGTGGAAAGGCTCTGCTTAATTATGAAAATAGGTAATCAAAACCAAATTAGAATTTAAGAATAAATAGGGTTTTTGTATAATTCCATTTCAGATCAAAACATTTTCCTATGTACTGGTCATTGTTGGTTACCTTGAACCAATTTATGATTAGAAAATATTATTTTATGTTGTTATTAATCATTTCAAAACCAAACTTTTTAAGCCATATGTTCTAAGAGGAAGCAAAATGCAATTCTCAATGAAGAATGTATTGTATTTGTTCATTCAGCTTCACTAGACATCCCATAACCTGGAACTACCCAACAGGAAAACAAATCCATTTCAGTGCTCATAATGGAAAAGCCTGTGTTCTCCAGAATGTTCGGGGGAGAAACCGAAGGTTATATCAGTCCACTCACTGTACATTCTTCAGTTTATCAACAAAAAAGTGAAATGTTCCAGGTCATTGCGCTCATAGATTTGGCCATGTTCTTTGCCCTCACACTGTCTGCAGTCTCCTCTGCTGTGTTGATGGGTATATATTGGGGTTCTTGGCAGTGGGTTTTCTTGGATGACTGGGTTTGGTTGCAGAGGACGGCAGAGCGTTGAAGCCTGGTGCGCGTGGCACTGTTGGAGATGGCCTCTCTCTCTCCCCTTCGCCTGCCCTGCATCAGCCGATCACCAAACCCATATGTGCAGGGCGACACCACTTTCCCCGGGCAGCCTGCTGATGGAGACCCACAGCTCTGGTTTCCTGCCTTTTTGTAGAGCAGCATTTGCCGCACTCGCATGTAGCCAAATATTACATCGCAGTTTCAATACGGCAAGAGGCCTGAGTCTATCAGAGTGAAGCCTTTTCGTTAGTAGGACATCTCCACGGTCAGTTTAATCACAGCACTCTCTCTTTCGCTGTCTCTCACGCTCTCTCTCTCTCTCTCTCTTTCTCTCTCGCTTTCTCTCATGCTCTCTCTCTCTCTCTCTCGCGCTTTCTCTCATGCTCTCTCTCTCTTTCTCTCTTTCTAGGCTCAGCATTTCCCTCTGAAATCCTGCCCTGCTGATCAAGACAACCTACATTTTTTTAAATCCACCGCTCACAAAGAAATATGATGCGCTGTATACCGCAGTCTGCTTGGAGAGAGGCACAGCCTCAGTCACTCGCCAGTGAAATTCCCATTTGCAGAACAAGGAACAAAAAAAAAAACGTTAACTTCATTTTCTCCTGCCAGAAAAAGGATTGCCTTCACAGACACTTTGTCACCATACACAGGAGATCTCATTATTTACTTCCAATATGTGGGCTAGCAAAAGCTTACAAGGCTGTGGTACAAAAAGAAACACTGTATCTTTAAAGGCGTAGGTACGGCACATGCACAGGCCTGCTTTTTAAAGTGCCAGCCATTATCAGGAAATATCAGGTTTTACCAGCTTATGAAGCTGTTGCCCACAATATAATTATTTATAGTCTTCTGCCTAAAATGAAATAATTAAGAAGTCCTTAATCAGAATCTGTGGTCTTATCATCTTTAAAAGCTCATATAACTGTCAGGGGAAATATGAACAAACGAAAAGAAATGGGGTGCTGCAGTAATATTGAAGCGCTAATGTAATTACAATTACAGCAAGCAGAAGTATCACATATTAAATTCATTGTATAATTCACTTGAAACACAGTCCTTTGAGTAGCTTGTCATGGAAGTGATTCAGCTCCAAAATTATGGTAAAATGACCATTAGAAATGTTCAGTGTTCAAGGATGTTATGAAGGTCAGATTGTTACTCAAAGCAGTTTTTATTCCCAGTTTCTAATGACTTTTACGGAGTCTGGAGCACCACATAAGTGTTTTTTGATCATACAGAGTACGTGCAGAATTACCTGGAGAAACAGAACAGCGGATAAAAGAAAGCATGGAGCGAACTAATTAGTGTGATCCCTTGGCGAAAGAAAACAGTACGTTTCAGTAGGACGCCTTGTTTTCATTTCATCCTTGATTAATTGGACACCCCGTGTAAATTACCACTAAAATATTAATACCACAACAAAATTATTAGGCATTTTACAGTTTTTCTCTCTCTTTTAATAACGATTCTAATTTGTTTCCCCATCCTCTGCGTGTAGACTTTTCAAATTTAGTTAAAGGAACCTATTACAAAACAAAGCCTTGAGCATCTGTATAGTAATCTTCAGGAGGATGTGTCAAAATGAAGTGCTTGTGGTGAGAATGTTTTTTTACCTTGTAAATAATAAAAATTATTAAGGATCCTGTAAGTCTAGGATTCAGTTGTGGTCAAATCTTTTTTTTTTCTTTAGCAGAATTTCAGTTTGGTTGAATACACACCATGAGCTAAACCAAAGGAGAACACCTTTTTCTATTGACCAAGTGACTGCCTGTAGCTGTATGTTGGCAGGCAAATGTTGTATACAATAAAATGTTCAGTGTTGGATCAACTCTTACAGAGTAGATATGGTCTCTATTGGACTCATATGTACTCTTTTAGAGTTTAATTAACACTGTACATTTTGCTGTGTAGTGAAACGGTATGAAATTATGTAAAAGATCTGCATGGAAATATTTCAGAGAAAGAAAGATCTTCATGATAAAGGATGCACAGCATCACCATTACTAAAGCAGTTAAACTGAATTTTGAATCAGTTGGACTCAATTTTTGAGCAGTTGGACTGAACGGACTGCTATGGACAACAACATTAGCTAATTAACTAATTAAACAGGTCAACTGCATTAGCGGCAGCAGTGAAAATGGTTCTGATTCTGCAGTAAGCATTTAAAAGTAACAGCCCTCACATAAAATAGTATAAAAGAATGCTTTGGCATCCTTTGATTTTTGGAAGGTATTTTGGATTCGGCATCTGGTTCAGAATTTATAAATCTATAAATCTTTCTGTTTTAGTATTTGGCAGATCCTCAAAGATGCGGATTCAGTACATTCCCAGATTTAAGAAATAATACATTATTTTTCCTTGGTTTCTTTTTGAAGGCTTTCGATAGTTACAGGCATTTTGTAAGACCCTTCCGCACAAGCCCTAATGGCTACAGGCAATGACCAAATCGTAACCAGTTCCGAAAATATTCTTAGGCCACTGGGTGGCTTACCCTGTTAAAACAGTGAACTGTAGTGTAAATAGGTCCCATTGTGCGATATTGAAGCTGGGCTGGGTTGGGCGGGGCGGTGCTGGGTTGGGCTGGACTGGTCAGGGCTTGACTGTGACGGGCTGGGAAGGAGTGGGCGGGGCATAGCGTCTGGTAGGAGGCTGCCTGTGTCTTATCACACATGGATACCTCTTCCCCATCCTCCCCAGTCTGCGCAAGTAGCATCTGCCTCCAAATCAGTGTCTGTGTGGTATGCTTGTCTGACAGAGGTGGTGGCAGTGGTCCAGATAAACACATTTAATTGGTTATTCAGAACCTGAAGAAATCATGGCAAAATTAAAAGAGAAATAAATTAATGTGCTCCTATTTTGAGGCATACTCAAGTTGATGTCCCAGGAAATAAGGTGGGAGCCACTTCAGTGCTTCCCGCAGTAAAATGGTGCATCAGCACCGATGCCAGAAATGGATTGGTCACTGTTGTGCAAGCTGATTACACAGGGAGACATTTCATGGTACTTTTTCCATGGGTCTCATTTTTAGTTCACTTTACTCTTATTTTAATGCTGAGGCCTGGGCAGGACTTCAACGGAAATATAGCTTTTTAAATCTGTAGTTGGTCTCAGCTGCTTTTAAATTATTGACTGATTTACTGTTGCATTTGGGCGTGCAGTAATTTAAACATGTCTTTGCCTGCATTTCCTCTTACTTTGACACGCACGGCGTTACATTCTACATGTGTTTTGATGTCTCGAATGGCGATGTCCGCGTGGAAACGTGGGCAGAAATTGTATTGTGTCTGTTTGACAAATGCTGATCCTGTCAGGCAGAGCCTCCTAATTCATGTGAGGCCCATTACGGTGGTGGTAAAACCCTCGTGTCACGTTGTGCATAATAAATACTGCGTCGGGGCCAGGCTGGTGTGTACAGTCACCATCAGGGGGAAGAGCACAAAGCAGAGAGTAGAAAAAGACCCCCTGAGATCTCTCTTTCCTCCTCGATTTCTTTTGTTCTCCCCTGATGTGGATTGCATCAGCATGCATTGCAATGTTGCAGGAATGTTGTCAGAATGTCATATTACGCGCAAGGGTATTGTGATCAATTAGCTGCAAGCGTTTCACGTTTCTCTAATTTTTTGTTTTCAGAAATACAAAGTGAAATATTTATATATTTTAAATATGTCAGTTTAAGCTTATAATCTTAATCTAAGTTCTCTACAGTGTCTTTTAAACAACTCACTAGATCTACTGCGCAAAAGTTTTTTCAAACTAAAAGGAAAACATGATCTGAAATAAAGTATCATTCTAAAAAACATTTACAAGACAAGATTCCTTTTGTCTCTGTGATGACCCCTCCCACTCTGCTTGTGGCTCCTTGTGTGTGTTTTGCCTGTGTTTTTCCTGTTCCTGTGTAGGAGGTGTGTCAGGAGGATAAGCAACACCTGAATCAATTCCTCCTGGTTGCAGAGTGGCAGAGGTGTGTCAGGAGGAGGAGCCACACCTGATTGCTATATAAGAGGGCTGAATATGTCAGCTCTCTCTCTCTCTCTCATCCCAGCTGGCAGGGTTATGTTTGGTTGTGTTTTGGGTTCTATTAGATATAGTTAAATATTAGTTAAATAAACTTGTTTTACTAAAATACATCTCTTACTCTTCTCTCTGTTTCCCTATGGCCATATTTTTGTATTGGTCCATTGTGGGTTTTAGGAGAATCATTTCAAACACAGAAGACAGGTTGACCCATTGATATTCAGGTTTCCTCCTGAGAAAGAAATAGTACTACAACGAGACTTTCCCTCCAAGAATGTTCTACACTCACAGCTGCTTCTCTGGCCTCCATGTGGTCATCAGGGCCAAAGTCTGCAGTCTCACGGTCACTATGGAAACAAACCTGGATGGTTTTGTAGCATGGTGGTTAGGGAAATGGGCCTGAAACTCAACAAGGTTGTAGGTTCGATTCCCTGCCACTGTACCTTCGAGCAAGTCACCATAATTGCATCAGTACAGAAAAAAAATTGTCAACTGTGTGAGTTGTTGTGGGGAAAGCATCAGATGAATACTAAAATATGAAATATGAATATGAATGTAAACCCAGTGGGTTGAGCTGCAGAGCCGCAGTGGTGATCCTCCTGTTTGGTGGTGAGGGCCTTTGGTGGCAGAATGAGAGGACTAATCAGCAGCTACAGTTATGGGGAGTCCCTGGCAAGGCTGTGCCTAGACACTATTGTTTATACTATATTATGATAATTGTGACTTAAATATACATGGGACTGTAAGAGACAACAGCTGCTGTGACTGAGGGAAATCCAAGCCACAGAATCAAATATTTGACTCGTGTCATGTGACTTTCCTACACACACTGCTTTTAAGATGTTACTGTACCAAATGACGCTTAATTTTAGACTCTTAATTTCAGAAGGTCTGTTGGGTGGCCTTGCAGAGGATTAAAATTCCAGTGGAAACTCGCTGTCCCCCATTTGTTAGAATGGTGTAATTATGGATCAGAAAATGGTGCAGAGTTATTTAGCATCTTTAGAAATCAGAAATCAATGGGAGAGTCCACCTTTTTCAGTGCAATTTAACTCTGCCAATACAGCCCTAGCAATTGCTAATCAATGTTTTGTTGCAGGCAGATTGGATTGTGATGTGTGCACTGTGGGGGAATGTTACAGGTAATTAGTAAGGAATAGATGAGCTTGCAGGTGTGAACAAAGGAGGGAATTTTAATAGTTAATTAGGATTTTGAGGCATGAATCTCCATTGCCCCACAACGTCCATTTTATTTTTAATTTAATTTTTATGTTCAGTAATGCAGTATTGTTGGTGAAAGTAGTGAAATCTGCTTTAATTACTTGTTTTTGCAATAAAATGCAGTTTATTTCATAGTCGATTTTCATGGGTTGCTGGTCCAGTTTTTCCTGTTATTACTGCTCCTGTTATTAACCCACGCCACACCCCCTCCGCGTCTGTCAGCTGCCCCTTTCATCTCTGTCTGCCGCCCGCGTCTCCTCAAATGGGTGCTTTGAATCAGCTGCCAGTCCCCCAGAGATGACACGCTTTGTTTTCCTCGTTTCGCAGAAGCTCTTCCTTTTGTCTGAACGCCCTGCATTCCTGCACCCTGGCTGTTCCTCATTCTGCTCCAGCTGGATGCTGTCTCTGCCAACCCTCAGCGTACCTATGTGAGCTCTGCGTCTCCACTGACAGGCAGACTCCATTGGCTGTGGGAGGTGCAGACTGTTCCTCACTTGAGCATAACCTTTCCTGGACCGAATCCATGGCAACCCTGGGAGGGCTGCAGGTCAAGGGCCCTGCAGAGGCCTGGCAGTGAGGGGGGACCCGGAATCTTCCACGGTGGATCGCATTGTGAACTCCTCCTGTCTCCGCACCCCGAGTGCTTCCACAATAAGAGCAGCTCGACGCAGCACTTGAAAGTGAGCTACGGCAGGGAATAGCGGCGGCGCTTCTCTGAATAATTTTGTCAGTGGCCTCCGCGTGGAGGTGGAGAAAAACAACAGCACTTGTGGCTTCTTACCGATAGCAGGTGGAGAATAAGTAACATGAATAAATAAAAGGAGGACTGAAAATGCACAACAGCAAGGAGAGCTGGCGCTCGAGTCTATGAGTGCAGATGGTACGTCCTGGGCGCACCAAGGGCAGGCCTTTGTTCCTGGAGTGAAAACACAGGCAAATTAGGAGTGCAGAATCAGTGGGAGGCCAAACATAATGGGCTGAACACCAGGCCAGGCTGCGAGTCAGAGTATGGCTGCCAGTCTAGATGTTTGAGGCAGTGGGGGGCTCAGTACAAGAAGCTGGAAGCTATACTGGTTTTGATCCACCCACACACACGCACACACATACTCAGACACTCAGACACTCACACACACAGACACGCACACACATACACGCATACTCAGACATATGCTCTCACACAGGTATGCTCACATGCACATACTCGGACACATCTATATACAAACACACACATACTCCAGCACACACACACAAGCATGCTCACAAGCTCACACACACACACACAAATGCCAATCTCAAGGAGGCACTGATTACTTCTTGTTCCAGAGTATGGTTCCTTGCAGAGTATGGTTGTTAATAACTTTTTTTCACAGTTTCTTTTGGTAACTATTTGGTTATGTACTTTTATAAAGTCATTATATGCATTCATATAAAAAGGACCTAGTCCTTTCATGTTTTATATCAACTGTTATAAAATAAACCTCTGTGAAATTATTGACTTCATCAAGAGTTTACGCCCTTGATTGCACTTGTTAAATAATGGCAGATGTTAACTTGAAATCCTAAAACTGATGTGGCCCTCCACACTTCCTCTAGAACCCTGGCCTAGAGTATTCAATGTAGTGTCAAGCCTTGTCTTGAACTCCCGAAGGCTCTTTGCTTTATGCTTCACATGCACGCCCTGGTGAGCCGTTCCATGCATTACCAGCTCTCTGTGTGATAAGATGCTCCCCTGGTCCTGTCCTCCGCTGCTGTACATCTGCGTGGTCTGCGGCTAAGGGTCTTCCGGGTTCGACTGAGGGTTCTAATCCTGAAGATAAGAACATCCTTTCCTGGGCTTCATGGGGCCCACGGGGACGTGGGCAGGGCGGTGTAATGACTGCCCGGCATCGATTGCCTGATGTACTGAACCCCATATGAAGCCAACAATTCCATCAGGCCCCCTTCCATTATATTCAATCCTATACATTTGTAATACTAAACCTCCTTAAACCCATTCCAGTCATCAGGGGAATCTCTCCTCACGTTCTCCCATAATCCCCGTACCCACGGTGGTTAGCTCATAGCTTACATTTTACAAACTTATACAACTGGTATTAAGCAAGATGTATGTTACAGGCCAAGAGAGCAGTGGGCACCCCAGGATGCTAACCTTTAACCTTTTATCATGATTTCAGTTTCTTAATTATCCATTTATTTGTTTTCTTGTACCAAGCTATACACAACCCTAAATCAATGAATGAATGAATGAATCAATCAATCACTCAATCGATCAATTAGTGTACCTTTATAGGATACAGAGAATCGATGTGTTAAAAGGTCATTAATGCAGTAAATACAGTAACAAGCTTGGGAAATAAAGGTTAAGGTAAAATGGAGCAGCCAGAAAGATAAAATGGATGAGGGTGACATGCTGTACTGGCTCTGTGTTCCCTCATAGTCATCTCTGCTTATTTTTCTTACACATCTGTATCAGCGGACATCTTGTGGATGCAAGATTTGCAGAGCGTACATGGAGTGAATTCCCATGAAGTGAATGCATGGGACATACTGAGTATCATTCGGACAGGTGACAGATGGACTGGATGCTAAACAGCACACCTAAGCTCCATTTAGTATCCAGATAAGAGTGACACTTATAACCTTTCGGTGCTTTTTGTTGACCGCCTTCTTGTTGAGGAAAGTAATCATTTTATAGATAAATGATATGCTCTGGTTATTAAGGCATACTAAATATTAATGTCTATCAGGGTTTCTTATATACTGAAAATACAGGCCATTTGTCACAAGTTCAAATGCTGAAAAACTGTGATTTATTACTTAAATCATTCAAATCTGGCTGTTTGGAGGCAATTCAAAAAAATTATATTGCAGTTAAACAGTGCTCTGCATCTATCCTAAACAATAGAATTTGATATTTTCTTAAAGGCCCATCTACCTTGCTTTCACATATTCCAAAATCATATGCATGCATTTGTTTATCCTTAAAGTTCACTTTGTAAAAGTAGCTTTGAATGTGTGGGTCTGATCTTGTTTGTTCATGATAAATGATACATTAGGGTGTTTGACTAGCATACACAGGAAGCTGTAATGAATACAAGACTAATATTAATGAGAAGCAACATCTGGGAAGGCATAGCGTACGTCATCTAAATAAGCTCTTCCTCCACCCTGTCTCCTGTCTGCTGTAAGGTACGGTCACATCATAAGTTATTCTGCAGTGGCATTATCTTGGGATTAGAGTGATTAAAAACGATATTATTTCTTTATTGCAGACAACATTACAATTGAATCAAATCAATCTTTCAATCTGTATATGAACTATATGCTAGACCGACTACTGACAGAGATTTCCATATAAAAGAACGTAAGTTGCAGATGAGGACATTTCAAACACAACAGTTGCTCACAGAGGGGAGTTTTCCTTGCCAGAGTGACCATATGGCCAATTAATTATGAGATGCAAAGCAAGTCTCAATGAGATAAAAACCTGAGCGTTTCTATGGGATGCTGAAAATCTCTACATAATCTGAGGTGTTACAGCTCAATAGCATCAGTTTTATGAAAGATCCAGCTCCCACATACAGAAAATCCCCTTCCCAAAGGGGTGAGATGTACCAGCTCACACTGTGTTTCTGCGTCTCAGTGGTCACTTCAAAAATTCCAAAGTAAATCGGCTCTAAGAGAAGGGGCAGCAAGGGTCTGCAGAGCTTTATCACTTCTTTACCAAATCTCTGCTGTGAATTACCATATCATTATAAAATATGCTGATGGACAGATTCATAAATGCGACAGGGAAACAGATGCACTGGCACTCACACACATACATACATGCACACACACACACAGACATACATGCACGCATACACACACAGTGGAAAATGCCCTACAGCCATTTTCTATACATAAATCATGGGCTTCCCCCATGGCAAAATTAAATAAATATCACATAAGCCCAATAACTACTGTAACTTAGTAGTGCTGGGCAAAATAAAAAGGTTCATTGAACTTGTAATAATGATTTCAGTCTGCCATGGGTTGAAATGAAAACAATAATTTAAAAAATATTAAATGCCAGACTGACTTTCCCCGTAATTTTAATCAATGTTTTGCAGACTTCAACTTTTACTTTAATTTAGTAATAAATCATATGCGACATTCTGTGTTGTTTTTATGCAGCCTGGAATATTCACTCTTGGTATAAATATTGTTGACGCTGCAAGATTCAAATTTACTAATATACATTTCTGTGGACAACAATATTTCTGATCAGACACTCATTTGTTTTTCCTGATGGTTCTGAACAGAAATCTACATTACGGGGCTGCAGGATAGTATAATGGGTGAGGTGCTGGTCTTGTAACTTAAATGTCAAAGGTTCAATTCCAGGGGTGTATCCTTGAGCAGGGAATGTAACCTGCATTGCTTCAGTATCCAGCTGGATAAATGGATGCAATGTAAATGCTATGTTGTGTAAGTTGCTCTGGATAAGAGTGTCTGCTAAATGCCTGTTATGAAGTGTAATATAAATTGAGTTCTGTTTTAACATATTACAGCTGTACGACAATATGTGCCTATAACTATTTTCTGCATGAGTCTTACCAACCATACTGCATAGAAAAAAATCTGAAACTGAATAAATCTTCTCTAGACAACATGAACATTGGACGTGCATGGTTGAAATATGTTTTACTTATTTTGTTGTTTACTATTTTAAAGATGAGTACAGTATCTAAAGTATGTCTCATTATGTCTGCTTCTCTTCACATGATGAGACCTGCTCCTGTATAGTAAATTATACCTGGGTGTTCCTGCCCTTGATTTTTTTACACTCATTTCCTATTTTTAATGCATTTGATTTGATGTAACAGTTTTTTCCATCAAAATATCTGCCTCACATTGTGTCGAGCATTATGCGGTCTTGCTGTTTCGAGTGTACATACCTTTCACAGGCAACTGCAGTCAGAACTCTGATTGTTTTGTTTTCTCTCCAGAAGAACTCCAGCCAAGCTACCTTCACTTGATTTGTGGCATGTTTGCAATAAGGCAAGAGAATCAAATGCACTGGAACGTAGGAAGGCCGTGCGCTATCACTGGTTCCACTAAATTGGTTTGAAATGCAGTGGGGCTAGAATAAGAAGTGTAGTAAACATGCCGGTGCAGCAGAAGAACAGACAGAATTGACCATGGCTCACAGCATGCAGGGGTCTGAAGTTGAGAACCATATCCCATTTAAATAATTGACAGTAATTGATATGGTAACAATATATATATATATATATATATATCTTTTCCATAACAAGGACTTCTGTAACAAAGACTGTTGGAATTAGCAGGCTGCATGTGACAGCTTTTACCAGCACCTACATTTACGGTTACATTAGAGTCTGTTCACCTGGCAAGTGCTCATGTAATGTGCAGCGACCTTTTCCATGGTTTTTAAATAGTTTTCAATTTCACTATATATGCATTTCACAAATCTGCTCATTGTTTTTCTTTTGTGGTTTATCCCCATTAGCAAATGGCACACATAGTAAAGCTTTATTTTCCACAGGTGTCTGCGTTGTGTAGTTCTCTGCTTTGCTGGCACTGTGGTGTTAAAAGCAGTAAACAGCTGTACTGTTCTCAAGAGAAGGATGGCCCATAATGCATTTAGAGAACACTCACCCTCAGAGAGAGTAAAGTGAAGATGGTGGTGTCTGCATACTACTGTGAAAAGCTTTAAAATCTGACCTGCAGTGGACCGGTTGGTGACTGCTGGGACCAAATGAATATGGATGAGGGTGTTCCTTAGTGCAGTTTCTACACATACATGCATTAAGAGCGTCTACAGAATTACTGAAAAGAAATACAGTATAAAAGTCGTGTAACTTTTTCAGAAGGAATGATGTCTGTATTTGTGTCTGTATTTATGTCTGTACATGTCTGTGTTTGCGTTTTCTTGTGTCTGTGTTTGTATCTGCATTTTTTATATGTTTGTTTCCAGATTTTGGTGCATAATGGTGATTGGTTGAGAAAGAGAGCCAGGGGCGTATACTATGAAGAAAAATTTAGGGGCTAGCAAGCTAAGATTTAACCCAAGCATTTCCATATGATCACTCACATGACTCGTAGCTGACTCACTATTAATTGGGGTATATCACCAAGGTAAATTATGCTACACGGTTAACCTGGGCCAGGGCAGGTTATGTTCAAGCTAACAGACTGAAATCGTATAAAAGCACTGCCCTTTGACCAATCAACTTTCTTTCGGAAAAAGGCATCTCCTAACGCAAAGAAACTCTGGGTATATTAAGCTTTCTTCATAGTACACCCCCAAACTGTTCAGCTATCTGTGTGTATAGTTGTGAAACACATTGCCTGCATGGGGACAGAAAGCCTGTATAAAGTGTGTGTGTGTGTGTGTGTGAGTGTGTGTGTGCACGCACGTGTGTGCATGTGTGTGTGAGAGAGAAAGAGAGAGAGAGAACAAGTCAGAGAAAGAGATGTTAACAGCTCATTTAAATGGAGTTGCCAACCAAAAAAAGAAAGTTAATGTCATCAGCAACCAAATAATAGCTTAATTATAAAATATGTATAGCTAAACTGATATCTATTGAAGTGCCAAGTACAGTGATGTCACTAGTGTTTGTACTGTACCATAAGGTCTGACTGCTCACTCAGAAAATCCCTCTGATAAATGAGTGTTCTTTGAGTAATCTGCTATCACATACAGATATCAAGGCATTAATCTGTTACTGTAATTTCACATTAAAAATCAGTACTAGTGAAAGAAAATGTCTGAAAAAGGTCCCTTCCACACTAAATTTTTGGGCACATTTTTCAAAATGCCCACCTTGAGATTGAATGTGGAATATAATGTATTGTGTGGGGGGACTGGCACTGACACAACAAAATGTGGAAAAGATTCAATTTAGTTTTGGGTGGGTTTAATAGACACACTTACTGTGCGACAGTAGGGCTGTCAACTGATAAGAGTTATTCATTTTTTCCCATTAGTTGAATTAATCAGTCGATTAATGGATAAATAAACACAAATGGATTTCACTTTTATTCCAGCTTTTACATATGCCATGAAGCAACAACATTCAGGGTTTGCTGCCATGAGTTAAGTGCTCAGTAATAGCCTACCTGAAAATTAGAGGTTGTTTGGCAATTCCTCTGTAATTAGTTAGTACACCTGTGGTGATGCTGTAAAGTTGGCCATTTAAGACTGCCATCAGCATACAACACCTCTTTACTAATGAAGGCAATACACTAAAATATTTGACTCTTTTAGCCTCATCCTAACTAAAACACCGGATGTGAATCTTTCCTGAAGTGTTTTACTGAATTCTTTAGATCTGTACATCGCTGCTTTAATCTAAAGGGCTGAGATAAGAAGGCAGTCCATTTATATTTCAAATGTATATTGCTTTTAGGATTTGCTGCTACAAGATAAGTACCTGTTAATAGCTGACCTGAAAACGGCTGTGATTGCGTTGCATGCTTTATGTTTTTCTCTCAATTTCGAGGTGGATTTTGGTTAGGTATGGGGCTTCTTCATTGGATTCACCTCGTTAGTCAGAATGTTTCACCTGTGCTGTCACAGCTGGTATTTAAGACCCACTGGCCCAGTACATCCGGAGGGGGGTTTGAAATGCTTTAGTGCGTGTTAGCGGGGCCACTGGAAAGCCAAAAGAAGAGTGTACTGATTCTACTTTTTAGTTTAGCCAAGATACTTTGCTACTTCCTAACTTCACTTTGTTTGGCTTTTCATTTAGTTTGTCCCTTCTGGGGCAAGTTTTGCAAGCATCTATGGTGTATGGCTGGTAGGAAACTGGAACTCTTCCAGTTTCATTGGGACTTTCCTAGTTTCATTGAAACATTCAGTTGGCACCCTCATGGGTGAAACAGAACCCCTGTTTGTTTTGTTTTGGTTGGCAAAGTCATTCCCTTTGAGTTGAGTGACCACATCTATGTTTTCGAGGAGTTTAAAATTTTGTAGTTCCTCTCTAATTAGCTTGTGCACCTGTGGTGATTCTTGGTTACATAAGACTCCGTTCAGCAAATCAACACAAGTTCTCCCAGGAAGGCAAAACATTAGAGTCTTTTTTAGCCTTGTCTTAACTATTATTTCCTAAATGTAGCATTTATGTAATTAAAAACATTAAACACAAAGCTGTGGATGTTCACTTGTGAATGTATGAAAATGGCTAAATAAGTGTTGAGTTAACAAACTATTTGTACTTCACAGACTGCAGTGATAACAAGTACCAATTCTCATTTCCAGAAATGATACAATCATTAACTTAATGCAAAGTGTATCTCTTTTAAAGCATTCTGTCTATTATGAAATATTGCTCTGTGCAGTGTCTGTAGGGAGACAAAATGATAAATAAAACCCTATGACAGAATGACACCTGTTTTAGAGAAATATATTTTGACAACTTGAAAATGTCCTATATGAAAGTGGACAAGCTGAAGTATCTTTATCTGAATGTTTTATATATAGGATGCTTAAACTGGATGGTCCTGGCCGTCTTTGTTAAAAAGATACTCTATGTGACTTTGTTAGCTTTCCTTCTCTGTGTTACCCTCCCTGCTTTCTGCCTGTCTGAATAATGCTCAAAAGGTGGATGGACTGTCCCATAAATAAATTAAAGAACACCTCTCAGAAATTAGCCACCTAGTTTTTAGCTTGCTGCTGATTAGTTGAATTCTACCGTAAGCAAATGCTTCTACCGAGATGCCACAATTTCACATTCACTGAATTAAAGTTCTCTCCTGACCTACCTAGTTAAAATCAGGTAATAAAATAAATAACTGCATAAATAGCCATGCACTGTGTATGCTACACAACAAACAAGGCCTTAACAGAAGATGGAAAATACATTCTGCACTGAGGACAGGAGCCTTGTTCTTACTGAATAGCTGTTTGTGGCTAAGGGTATTTCAAGTCCAAGCAATATTTTGGTCAAAACAAACCTGTAAGAGGTTTGTGCTGCCTGCTCTTGACAGAACGAGGTGTGGCAATTCCATAAAATGTCGAGGCAGTTAGCTGGAATAGGCTGACAGGATGACAGGCTTCTTATTAAACTGCTTCTAAGACAACATCAGGCAAGAAAAATATATATTTTTGTGATATTTAATACAGACCCACATCATCCTTCATATCTGACAGTGTCTGTATAAATATATTCATGCACAATTAGTCAAAAAGGGTGGTTTTGTGCATATGTTTTGAAAATAAACTGCATGCATGTGTCTGCACAGCTTAGAGCAAGCATGGGAAACTAAGCCTTCAGTGTCTAAGAAACACTGTTGAATACGTGGAAAATCATCCTTTTCTCATCTCCTTTTCCATGTGAGGACTGTTTTCAGTCGATGCCGCATTCATAAGGTACTCTGCTATTTCTGTTCCCATTGTTCTATTTGGCAGAGAGGAGAATAGCATATCTTCAAAGGGACATCACCCACCCTATCTGGAAGAGCAAAAATCCCTCACATTTCTACAGACGCTAACAATGACGGTGTTTCTACTTCAAAGTAATCGCAAATTCCATTTAAATAAAGATTCCCCATAGCAACCCTTCTCATAAAACTCTGACGGGATCACAGGTTGCACAACAATGCCCACAGACAACTATTCAGCTTTGGCCCAGAGCAGAAGGTACTAGATGTAATGGTTACCTTATAGACCTGTCTAAAATGGACACTGGTGCGCAGGATAATCCACAATATTGGTCCACACTGTTGACAATTTTTACATTTTCATTGCAAGGGTCAGATTAATACTTCAAGCTCAAGTATATTGATTTGTATCACTTGAAGTCCTGAATACATTTTAAGTGTCGTGGAATGTTTGCATTGCGTGTTGATACAATCCACCCTTATTTTATTTTTATTTTGCACCAGAAGAATGTGGCCATGGAGATATATATTTTTGCTGTATTTGGTTATGGCATGCCAAATCGATACACGTAAAAGGTGAAGCACGTGATTCTGAGTGTTGCCAGTCATGCTCACTCGGATTGGTGTGGTGTTTTTGCTCCGGCATGCTCTGTGACGCAACAGTGCCCCCATGTGGTCGCTAGGATGCAGCCGCTTTGTACGGGCTTACTGGGTGTACTGCACTTGCCGTCAGAATACAAATAAGCATGTCCTTGAGTTATATTCTTGCAAGATTTTGGCTTCAGGTAAGGGTGATAATGTCTTTTTTATTACTGAGCCACAGTAAGTCACAATGCGGCTTTCAAATGGGATCCGAAGAGGAAGGTCAAAATGAAGAATGTATGGATGTTTTACTTTACCATGGAAACCCATAACTTCTAAGCAAATAATTTTCAATGATTAAATATGCATGATTTAATTAGAATTAAATTTAAAATGATTTGAAAGGCTAAACAAGTTCAGTTTCTTGCATCTTAATTATTCAAATAGAATTTCTATTCAAGTGTAATGATTACAAGAAGCAATTTATCATTAAAATGATCAAATGTCCTCTACCATTGTGAATTAATTACTTTCACAAAATGAAAAAAGCAGAAATGGAAAAAGTGCTAGAAACTAAAATACCAAAGCAGACAAAAGATGAGAAAAGTTGGAATTTTATTCAATTTTAGGATGTGCTCAGATGGCCCCCCACCCCCAGCTGAACCTGCCTCTGAGCCTCTACTGTAAATGGTGCAAGGACAACACAGAGAGAATTAATCTTTATTTTTTTATTAGCTCAAAGCAGGAGTACACATAACTCGGCGTGGGAGTGAATTGATTTATTTGGAGTGATGACAGTGATGCTGGTTTGTTGGCCCTACTGCTGGGGGCCAAGCGGAGGGTCTATTGCTCCGGGATACACACACAGACACACACACACGCACACACACATACACATACAGGGAACAGAGGCTTTAAAACTCCACAGGCCAATTGAAAACTCTGCGTTTAAAACTAAACATCAAAAGCTGGTCATTTTTCACCAAAGCACCTCAGGAGCAAGCCCCCCCTCCACCCTCCCTCCACCATCACAACACATTCTGCTGCAATCAGTCGCAAATGCAGGCCTTACAGTGTGCTAATGCACCAACAATAACCAGACTCCTTCTGTTCAAAATTATTTACTTTGACGCCACTTCTAATGTTTGGAGGAAGACAGGGGGACACAGTTGCCTCCTTAGTGAGAAATGATCTCCAGTCATCTACCTTCTTGTGATAATTTACTTTAAGACACATGCTATAAATTATTTTTTTATTTGGCAGCTTTTTTCAAGCATTGTGTATACCAATTATGTTGGGTTATTTACTTCTTTCTGCCAGGGACAGGGGACTTGATGCCACGGGCGGCAGTAGATTTACCAGCTGGGGCAGGGCTGGGAGCTTTGGTTGCAGGGGGAGTGGGCGGGGCCTTGGTGGCTGCGGTTGGTATGATGATTGGCAGCTTTGGGGGCGTGATCCGTTTGGGTGCGGGCACGGGCTTCACCTCGGGGATCTTGTCGCCGTGCTTGTAGACGGCCACGGTGACGTCCACCGCCTCACCGCCGTACTTATTTTGCACGCTCATGGTGTACTTGCCAGAGTCCTCCATGGAAACCCCTTTAATGGTCAAGGTGGCGAACTTGCTCGAGTCCATGGAAATAATGAAGTGGTCATCGGGGTCAACCTCCTGGTCGTTCCTGAACCAGCATGCCTGGGGTTTAGGGTCTCCACACACCGTGCATGTGAGGCTAAGTGTCTGGGTGGGGCAGAGACAGGAGAGGTACAGACCCACAAAAATACAGAATCACATTTCCCCCTCAAAACAGATGGTTCTTGTCCAAATCTTTTTCACTGAATGGTTTTAAATTTATTATGAGGGGTCTTGTGAGCCAGTTCCCTTTATACACTGTACATCCCTGTTAGGGCACTTAGATCCTCAAGCAAAGATCTGTTAGGTATTCCCCGCTCTAGACGTGCCACAAAGATTGATCGTGCATTCTCCATCCTAGCACCCACCCTATGGAACAACCTCCCTTCAACTAGTAGATCTGCATCTTGTATTGCAATCAAAAAAGCTTTTGAAAAGCTTTGATTTATTGATTGATTTATTATTGTAGTTCATTTCTGTAAGGTCATCTTACATAATGTTTAAAAAATTAATTTGGGTGCAGCTATATTCTATATTGTGGCCTATAGAAAACATACAGCACTTCTTTATAAGTAAGCAGCAGCCCTCTTAAACATGTATGGTGTTGTGTGGTGCCGGTATCTGCAGTAAAATAATTGGTTTATAAAGTGCACAATTCAAGAAAAATCCAGAGTGTACACTGCACACATTTCGCACTACTGGGTAAAATGGCAGTCGCAAAAAAATGTGTAAAAGTTACCGGCAGGATATTTAGGTTACTACAGTACTGTGGTGTCGGCCTGCCGCGCTTGTTTAAATGAATGAGACGTGCAGTTTTTGGGGCCCTACCCACTATAGAGTTTATAGCCCCTGCAGCGTTAGCGTGAGTGTCAGAGTAACTCCACTACAAGGACAGGCTTCCCCTGCACTGCAGGCCCTGGCTCCTGGCCGTCACCCACAAGGCCAGGCTCAAGTGACTTCCCAACAATTGGCTGTGAGGGCAGGGACAAATTAAATTGATATAAAGCAGCCATGAATGGATATGAGAGCCCCAAGCATAGGGCTCCTTAGGAAAGGAGCTGATTTAGCAGTCTGTCCCATCTCTGGAGTAATTGGGATTTGAGTGCAGTAAGAGGCTCTGTGACACTGTAGATTTGCAATGCAATTACTTCAGCATGGCAATAATTTGGATGATATTAAGGTCGGGACGAGTCTACGGCTGAATTAAAGTGGACAAACAGCCAGGCTGCTGGTGAGAGCGCGTTTAGCCGTGCTATACTGATGAGGCCTTTTCACCAGTTTCTATGTGTCGCTCAATCCCAATGCTAATTTGGCTCCCCGCAGTTAAGACTTGCTGAACGAGCTGTCAAGCGGAAAAATTTGTCGGACTGCATCGTATTACACACTGACATCGCGAAAATTCAAGCGGATGCCTTACTAATCAATCTTTCCATCAGTCTCAGCACATTGCACAATATGAATTGTCATATATTGTGTGTGTGTGTGTGTGTGCAGTGTGCAAGCCAAGTCAAATAAGTAAAGAACAAACTGGTCTATGCGTACGTTTAAAAATGTATATAAAATCAATGTTTAAAAAATGATTACATTTATTAAATCTATAAAGTATAGGTTTATTATTTTAACACCCGTGGCAGTAATTAGCTGAACTGAATGTAAATCCATTCTTACCTTGTGCTCCATGATAGTAACAACATCAGGCAGGCCACCGACCATTTGTCCACGGTCTAAGAATTCACACAATCACAATTAGCACCTAAAATGGGCCACCGAGTTCACGAGTGGAAATGGACAGCGAGCACAGGGCTCCGGCGTGCCAGCGCCAACACAGATTACTCACTCTTTTCAGCGTAGGCCTCAGCCCTGGAGGGAAAAGAGGAGACGGGTATTAACATGGGCTCAAAGGCACAAAGGTCTGTTTATCACAGAGAGTGAAACGCTGCTCCTAAGCTTTGGCATTGTGAGACTGCTCGCCGTATGGGGTAGTGATCAGCTGATCGTAAATGAGGACAGTAGGCAGAGGGGCTACTTACTTGAGCCTCTGGAATTCCACATAGGCGTCGTCATAAGCTGCAGCGAAGAGATGAAATGTATGATAAAATTATGAATATGCAAACTATTTTTTTGTATTAATGTACAAAAAAACAAACCAATTGACAAGCTGGAAGTACATGACTTGACTTGACCTACTTTTGAATACTGATTATTTTTTTAAAAGGCGTTAAATTTATTTTATTTTTGGTAGCAATGCTGTGCCTGTGACTGCTCATTCTTGGTCTTGTCAGTGTTGTCTATTGACTGCATGACCCTGCACTGGCCAGCCCTTCATTCTGTTTGTCATCAAACTGTGTTGACAGACAGAATTGGGAGCCAGGATCACACCTCTGACATTGTGTTTCTCATCATTTCAGAGCCCAATTTGTTGAAGTATGTTCAGATACGGAGCAGTATCCTCTGTTTTTGTTCAGATGCAATGATCTACACAGCAAGTGGAGTGGACAGCTCTTTTACTGGAAACTCAGTATGCGCCTGAAAGGAGAGCTCATTTAAGTAGAGGTAAGCATCTACGGCATCCAACAGGACAGCTTGCAGCAATTGAGAGGTGGAGCTTTCACTGAACACAGCTGCTTATTGCTGGGGACCTGGTGAGTTGCTAGGAGATGCTCGTGCAGTGGCAAGTTGAGGGTAACACAAAGCATATCCTGCCAATCACATCTATTTATTCTTTATACTTTTTGTGTTTGGTGACTGGATGATAATTCACAAACAGTACATTGTGGGGGGGGGGGGGGGACGCCTTTCAAGCTGCAGTCTCAGAGTCGACCGTCAGGGCAAATAAGGGCATAGTAGCAATCAATACACTTAAAGATCTTTGTTGGTACACTATGTGACTATCTACCTCACCAAGGATTCATGGTCATTAATTTAAAGTGGGACACATGAGGCTTTGTTTAAGCACCAAGCTTTCCAGTATACACACCTTTTCCTGAAAGGTCGACAGTGCGAGTGTGTGACTTCTCCACATCTACAATCTCAATGGTGTACGTGCCCTTGTCCTTATCAGTAGGCTCCACTATCTCAAGGGTGGCCATTTGTGGGGTTCCTCCAATCCTCAGATGTTCTGATGCTGATAGTTTTTTGGCCCTGAAAGTGTGAAAGACGGGGGTCACTTTATGCATGTGGTGATATTCAAGTACAGGATTCATGAATAAACAAAATCACACACACCGTAAATGTTAATTAACATTCTGGGTAAAAAATGCAACTGGCAATATGTTTTATGATTAGGAGACAGGTCAAATTATTGAAAATGGTCAATAGGTCAGCTACATGGATATTTCATGTTTGTACAATGTCATCAGATGTTGGTGTCAACATGCTTGTTAGATTTACACATAAGCATAAACTTACACCTACACGTATCTGGAAAAAAGTCAATTTTTTAAAAATATGGATGTGAAAATTTCAGTGATTATATTGTTAATCTTCCAAAGTATGCAATGAATTTTTACTTCTATTATAATAATAACAATATTATTATTATTATTATTATTATTATTATTATTATGACTATTGAAGTAAATCACATCATATCGCAAGCTTTCTGTGCGCTGCAGTAATTGTCTTGTCATTACAAGTAGCTTCTTGCTCTTTTTTTCTTCACTATCCTTTCCCCTGTTGATAATGTCATATTCACAACAAGTTCACTCAGTAACTTGAACAAATAGACGTGCACTTAATGACTGATCAGAATCCCTCCCCTGGAATCCACAGGAAGGTCTTAAAATGGCTGACAGATCAGGGGAAAGATGAGAGAGGCAGCGCATTGTCAATCTGAACAAAAGCTCCTTTTGTGAACTTGTGCTAATGGGAAACACACAGGAGGATTGGCCCTGGGGAGTCTCCTCACTACATTCATGTGGGGGCTATGCCAAACATGCAGTTAAATTTGGCCCACATCACAATCAGTGTCATTTTTGCCAACAGCCATCTTGTAGCTTAAGGGAAGAGTTTCTGTCCATCCATATACCCCAGGTGTCAAGCTCTGTATCAAAACTGCCTTGGGCAGAACATTAGGCTGATTCTAAAGAGGATTGATTTACTTAGCATCCACATTACAGTGCAAAAAGAGACAGCTATTAATACCAGTGTTTTTTGTCAATACCCTGTTTAATCCTCATGTCAAAGAAGCAAGATTTTATACTTGATCTCAAATCGCATTTACATGCTTAGCTCCTGTTAAGCCTGCATTTTTGCATGCATTTGCAATGCATTTTTGTGTGAATTTTTCCCGATTGGCCATTTACATAATTTTTGTTCTCATGAAAAATGACAAGGAGAAAACCAGAAAGTGGGCATACTTGAGTGACCAATTGATGTTCATCTCTTCTAAGTAATATTTCATTTGGCACTGCAGACGAATGCCTTCTGCGGTGCAATGGATCACCAAATCACCTGCTGAAACTCCTTAACAGAGACAAAAGGGGCACTGTAAGCCTTAATGTCCCAACAATGCGTTTTATATTCCATGCACTTATATACAGTACACTGTAGATGCACACATAGTGTATGCCACACACATGGTGTCTACATAGGGTAATCCAGTGGTATCCAATCTGTACACATTATGCTTTAATGACTAACTTGTTCTAGTAGGAATTTCAGAACTTTGAGTAAGTTTAAGTTGGAATAGGCTCATTCATGATCAGAACGAGGTGACATGGTCTGAAAGAGGGAAATATGACATGAAAACTTGCATTTTTACAATGATTACTATACAATAAATACAATATGATTGCAACATTTCACCATTTGATATGCACAATTCTAGCATAATTTAGGCATTTATTTAGCTATTATATTGAGATGAAGGTCTAACATAAATAAAGCATGTTATATATTGTTATTCATTCACAGAAAATGTACATTTGCTTTAAGACTTTTGACATTTCAGGGGATTTTGTTTTGTTGGAGCCAAACTTTCAGGCTTTTCAACCTTTACTTAATTCTCAAACTAAGCAGCCCAAATATGTAAGCTTTGAGTAATATGTTCAGCTTCCATGAACCAATAAACACTCAAATCAGTAAAAGAGGAAATAAGTAATCTTATACTGACGCATCTTGGAAAATCTGTTAGGAATACATACCAGCAAGATGGGTGATTTCAATGACGATATCATCAAACACTACAAAACAGAAGTAACAGCAAAAGAAGAGGTTAACATGTGTAAAGCCTGGTCAAAACTGAAATACCAATGTGCTGACCAGAATGCCAATGTGCTGACCAACAGCCTACATATTCTGTACACGGAAGCCACAGACGCTCATAAAATGTGAACTGATTTTAACTTGGGAGGGAAGAAAAATACCTTGGCCAGAAATGTTGATCTGAGACTCATCTTTTCCTCGGTCATCACTGATTGTAGCTCTGTACACACCCTGGTCTTTCTTGGAGAACTGGAGAGAATAACGTTTGAAAAAAAATAGGTTCACTGAGCAACCCAAATGACGAGTAGGTTCATGTTCACATAAAGAACCCAGGCGAGAAGGGGGGTTCCAGTGTTAAAAATGACAGAATGGACAGTCTGTACTTCATTTCCCATGAGTACAGCATACTGAAACATTTTTGCGAAGAAGAGATCATGATTCCAGGTTTATGGGCAGAAAGGGAACACTCTGTTGCTCTGATCTCTTTCAGGCATAGAAAGTGCTGTATAAATGCTGACATGCAAGACTGCACTGTATTATTCAGTCACTAGAAGAGCGACTGTAGTCTTACTCAATCAGTTTAACCCTCCTGAGATAGACAGAGAGACTGACAGACATGCCGACAGACAGACAGACAGACAGATAGATACCAGGGGGAGGGGGAGTTTGCAAACTCCAGATGTTAAATCGACCAGTGCTTCAACCTCAACAGCTTCCTTGTACCAGTGGAACACAGACTCCTTTTTGAGGTTAGCCACCTACAGAAAGATACAACATTTGAAGCTAAAATAGAGTGGAATAAATTCAAATAGCTCATGTAATGGCTAAAGAATGCCTTTATGCTCAGTAACAAAGACCTGTTGAACAAACTGTAAACACACATTGAACTGCACTGCAGGTCAGTCTACCTTCAGTTGAGATGATGAACTTCATATTTCATTACCTTGCAGAGAAGCGTGACGGAACAATCATCTCCCACATGGACAGACAGAAACTCGGAGAAGTGGGGGCCTGCAATGAAAGGTTTTCACTTAGATGATGTGCATGTTGACAAAGAAATGAATAACTGCACCTGAATTATGTGTATAATGTGCAGCAGTGTCTGTACAACACAATATTTCATTCAAACAATTCAAATAATATTAAATGTCAGACATAAATGCAATAATTAAATTATGTTGTCAAGTAGTACATTTTTTAACACTCACAGTGAGATTGTATGACAATAAGACCAACTGTCAACTTAATTTTACCAGGTTGCTGGATTTATTCTTTAAAAACAGATTTACTTCCATTGTCTCATATATTACTTCTCCACATTATTTCAGTTCAGTTCAGTTCAGTTTTATTTATACAGCACTTTTGAGACCATTGTCTCAAAGCACTTCAGACATTTCAGCCCCAGAACCTAAGTCCCAATGCACACTTCCCATTCATTTTATTTCCCACAGGCACTGGCAATTTTTCAAGAACAATTGCACTTCAAAGTGAATTGCATGAATCATAATGATAATAAAAATTATCATTATGAAATCACAATGGAAATTATCCAATTTAATCCAACTTGAAATTTTCATAATTAAATGGCCACAAATAACCACAATGACCACAGACTCTCAGCCCTTCAGAACATTAACATTGTGGACACGTCCACCTAAAGGCCCACACTTGGCTTATTTTACACATTCTCCTTTTTCTTGCCGATTTCATCATCACATTCCCACAATAAATAATTCTCCCCATCGGACATTTAGCTACATCTTCTGCCAAAAACAACATCTGATCAAAGTAGTTTGATCAAAGTAGCCAATTGCAAGATACACGGATACACAGGCAAAACTGACAAATGGTACTGGCCCTAAACTAGTCTACCTTCTTTCAATAAACAGCAAATGACGACATTAAAAAATGTCTTTCTTTTTTGCAAAGGCAGGTTCCATTGTTTGAATCCCTTTGAGTTTAACTATAGCTAGCTTGCTAATGGTACCTGCTGTCACTGGATTAGTCGGCAGTGTTAGTGACGACGGCACCGAAAAGTGCATTGAGATTTGGTCTGGTAGGTACCAGTTGTATGGGAACCGGTGTCATACTGCTACCGAGTTTCGGTATCCAAACTTATTCATTAGTCAAACAGCTAAATGACTACAAGGTAGGCCCTAAAACCTAGGACTACTATTGCAGGCTTTGCCTAGCCAGTGGCTCGTTCTGCAGGGCTGCAGCTGGCTACTACTGGAGTCCCTCTGCAACAGCGGTCAAAATGATCAAGAATACATGCAAGATAAATGATGGTCAATTTGACCATTCATCACCACAAGTAAAAATTAATAATTTTATTTCCTTACTCAATATTGATATTCAAATTATATCACAATGTTCAATACATATGTTTAGGAAAAGTCACGAAGTGGGAGCCATATGGATTTCATGACAGATGTTTGTGGCAATGGTTGAATTGATCGCTGTGGCGTTTCTAGGGTTAACTATTTTTAAATTAAAGTTAGCTAGGCTAACAAGCAATCTCTCAACATACAAATAATTAGTAGGTCTATCATGTATGCAATAACCCATCAAAAACACTTACCGTAACGCATTTAAAAATATTACAAACACTTTCATATATTTGTAATTCATGCTAAAGAAAAAAATACATGCCTATGTGTTTCATTGGGCTAGGATGTATGTGTGTTTGCATGTACGTGCATGTGTATGTCCTTTGAACTCAAGAACGTACCCTTACATTCTGCAGTACTGCATTGAAATGCTGCTCTAGGACACCTGATCGTCATAACATAAATTATTCCTAACAACATGGCTATGAATCTATATTAAAAGCTCACTTTGTACTAATTCAAAAAGGAAGGAAAGGTGTGATCATATGAAAATAATTTTCTTTGGTTCTGCCCTTATTAATGACCATTCCTTTAAAACCTCTCTCCCTATTACGCTCTTGCTACATAATGTGCACACAGCCTCACATGGTTCTCCATTATAAACTTGGTGTCCCATTCACATTGATGATATATGCTGATTACATGAATTATGTGCAGTACATAATAATAATAATAATAATAATAATGGATTGATTGATTGATACCTCAATCCTGCCAATGTTTATGGCGCTTAATGCACCAAAAATGTACAAGTAAAAAACTCAACAGCGAAAAACTCTTCCGAAATAGAATGACTCACAAGCATTCACAGGCCTCTTTGTGTATGGCTTCATGAAATTACTTTCTACCAAGTCTCAACCAAAGCATGCCAGTAGTCTGGGGTGCTGTGTCAACATTGTGTTAACAGAATCCTGTGTGTGTGTGTGTGTGTGTGTGTGTGTCTTGCAGTACACTAATGTAAGTTAATTAACTGTTTAAAATACCTTTGTCATGGCGGTCCACCTCTGAAATTGAATTCAATTTTACCTTAAATGGCCTGCTACTGCAGCATTGGCACCACCTGATAACCTCTGACAATAAACACATGATTAAAGAGAACTAAGGTAGCTGAAGCTATTTAGTGCTGTGATTAAAATGTCCAAATTAAAAGACAATGTAATCACATTGTAAAATTGGTTGGCCTTGAAAATTTAATAACGGTCTAAAGGCAACATTTTGTCATAATGAGAACAGCACTTTAAAATACTAAAAAGTGCTTTCATGCTCAAATAAAGCTGATGAGCTTGTGCATATGTAGTACACCCTCTCAGAAAGCCTGAACATGTCAAAATTAGGTCTCACTCCTTCAAAAATATGTAAATTACAGCAGTAAATAAAACTATTAGTTAATATACTGTATGAATGTATTCATTTCAAAGGAGTGTGGTAAAGACCACTACTATGTAGTATACAGAATATTATATACTGTTATTATATGTATTGACTGTCTAAGTGTTTAAAAAGGGGAATAGTGGCTTGCTGTTGTCTTCAATCAGCAACAGGTTCATTCTAATAAGTAAATTCCTTTTAGATTTTTTTTTTCTCCACAAAAAAGTTTGGTTATTGCAGAACTTGCCACACTGTATGTGAAAAATAAAAACTGACAATTACATTTAACTGCAGGTCAGTTAAGTTGAGGATAAATGTTGATGGATTTAAGGCCATGATGTGGTATGCTGCCTAGCCAAGTTTTGAATTCTGGGATTAACTTGTCGGTTTATGTACAAAGTGTAGAAGAGAGCTCTACTTTTGTACGTTTAGCATAGCCTAAGTACACACGCCCATCACTATCAGAAAGGAGACTGTGTTTGTGAAGCTGGAGATATTAGCAACTGGCAATGCTTTGGATGAAAGAGAATGAGTCAGCACTCTCTCCCTCCCTGGGCCATTCCAGTGACACTGATTCGTAGTCTGAGTGAGTTTCAGTGTGTGCCAGTGAAAGTACTGAATGTCATTCTGAATAAAGAAACACAAGCTAAAAGATGCTTAGCTACACCCAAGTAGGCACAAAGCAATCTGACAAAATGGCACTAGAATGATCCAGGGAGTAGCTATTCACAAGGCCATCCATGAGGGAAAGAGACAGTTGTGTGTGGTCCATTCAACCAGTGGCATATACCTCACTGGGGGTACAACTAAAGACTGGAAAATTGGTGACTGGCTGGTATTGGAGGCGACTGGCTAATACTGACTGCCTTCATGTGATATCACACTCCTAGGTACCAACCATTTTGTTCCCACGTTACTCTAAACTAAAATCCCAGTACATTTACTAAAATCCCAGCACATTTATTTAAATCCCACACTCACTATTCCATCCTGTCAATCATTCCATACTGGAATCAGCGAGTGTCCCTTAGCTGGGTAGATGAGCAGTGCTACTATTGTTAGTGACCCATCCAAAAACGTGCACTACTACTACCTGCAGCATAAAATATATAAGGAAATGTGATACCATGTTATTTTCCTGGTCGGGTGCATTAAAAGTCTGCAACGAACAAATAGAATATGTGTTTTTTGCATATTTGCAACACCTGAATGAAAATGAATATATACTGAATAAAAATGAATAACGAATAAACAGAACATGATCCTACAATATTAGTGTTTGAAATAATACTTTATATTAAACTAGTGATTTATCATTACATGATAATTTTGGGTTCAGAAAATGCATCATAGAAAGATGTGAAGCTCATTGGCAATGGACAGAAACCAAAAGCTATCAGTTCACCTGATCTTACAAACACAAAACACTCACAAACAAACACAATTTTGTAAATGTAATCTTGCACAGCAAAAACAAACAGTGGAAAACCAAATGCTTCTTTCAATGCAAGTGATTTTATCAGCCATCTATTAAACAACCTTTTTCATTTAACATTTATGATTTACTTTATGGAATATAAGCTAAAGAGAAATTCAGATTTACTTACCAGCCCAGGGATAGGCATGCAAACTTTCCTCAGTTTTGACACTCAAATCAGCTTATAAACATAATCCAGTCTTGCATTCTTACATTTAATATCATGCCACGGGCCACTGCATGTTCAGTACCTTTGCTATCCAGCATGACTGACATCTCTTTACCCGTAACATGCTTCTTCACTCAGATAAGCACACAGTTGCAATTTGCATGCTCTCCATACAGTAAAAACGCAAGCAATAGTTTTGGTCATCAAGCAAGAAGCAAAGATAACAATGGCTAATGACAGGAAAGTACTTGAACTGAGCAAACTGAGTTCTGACAAGCAGATTCACCAGAATAACAACACACGCATCTTTTAGTTACAAACACAAACTACGTATTGTGTTACTTTGCATTGACATGCTCTGACATCACAGAAACATCATTCTAATACTAAATGACTAAAATAGTTGGCAAGTTATCACTTATGGTGTGTGATGTTTCAGAACTTTTCAACCCCAAGTATGAAAACAAGTCACAGTGGGACAAAGTGACTTCAAATGTCTTTATTATTGACTTTTGGAACAGAGTGAAACTGTATAAAACTACATAATCTTCAAATTAGGGTATCAATAGCATGCGAGTAAAGCTAACCGACAGGCACTTTTTTAAATTAGTGAAAATGGGTATCCTTTTAACACCCAAGTGATAACACACCCAAAAAAAGCATCTGACTGAATCACCATGCAAATACTGGTGTTCAGAATGACTTGGCTTGCACAGTAAAATTAAAAGGTTATAATTACATAAGCCAATGGCAAACTTTTCAAGCTATGCTTACGTTACTAGCAGCTCAAGATCAATTCACAAGTAATTAAATACATGTTTCAGCTGAAGACATTTAGCTGCATTGTTCAGTTAATTGCAAGGTGTCGCAAAAGCAAAGCTGTCTTCCTGGGTTAATTAGCCGAAATCTTCTTTTGCGTCAACACTACAATAGATGCCTCTTCAATCTTCCTCACATCCAGATGTAAAGCATGAAATATCACATTTAGTTTAAGTGGCATTATCTGGTGAAATGGCAGCTAATGGTTAATAAATAAGGGAAGCAGAAAATGTTAGTTTAACCTGTTAATTGTCCTGAGCATTTAAAAATGTGTTTCCCATTCCAGCCCTAGATCGCCTTTTGCTGAATATAGTTTACACTAGGAATAGAGTTAATCATCTAAATATGCCCTTTTTGTGAGACATGGGAACCAAGGCTAGGTATTCCATTCCACAATATAAACACATTGCCACAGAGCCAAATGAGCTGACCCCCTTAGTCAGGCAGAATTTATTTCGGCAACACTCTTTCTAGCAACATCACCCTGTCTGACAGGTGTGATTGCTACAACCTCTTCACTAATTCATTTTACGTGCACAAAACTAATGCTGCCGAAAGCAAACACGGAAAACGTACTAATGTATGAGAATTGCTTAAAACGGCAAGCATGTTAATCTTGCGAAACAATAAAAAACTGAAAAATGATGAATAAACTTCTCTGCTTCCCAGATTTATATCTCACCAGCTGCCACTGAACCAGACTCTGTATACCTTCTAAGCCCTCACTTTATTTCCCTGCCCTCTCCATCACCCTGCTGGTAAATTACTGCCTTTCAGACTTACCTAAATTCACTTTTCTTCCATTCGCTTGGGTCACTCTCTTTTTTCATGCCACAAAACTTAAATGTTTAGTCCTACTTGGCTGCCAGTGTAAATATGATCAATGATGAAACAAAATCATATTTTAATTATAGTATACTTTTAAGTATTTTAAGTATACATTCCTAATATGATTTTGCTGGTCTAATAATGTGTAATTGCAATTTTGTCACTAAATTATTATGCTGTCATAACTGGACACCAACAACCTCTCATAAGCACAGCTCATGATTACGTGATTATTAATTTTATAATACAATAATAAAGGACTGATACTGACACTTAGGCCTTGATTCAAGCATCACTTTTCAATCAGCAACTTTGACTCACAATTAAATACAATTGGTTACCTTCTTTACAATCACATTTTGGGGAGTTCGGGAACTTTAAAAAAAAAAAATTTTTATCCCAGAATTCAAATGATGATTAACTCATTGCCTTGTACATTCTTAACTCACATCTTAATCAGTTAAAACAATTGCACCATTATATTTAGTGGCCATCAGACCCCACCAGAGTACTGCAATCCTCAAATTGCTTGTGAACCATTTTGAAGTTAATGAAATAAGGTACTCCTTGTTTTACCAGACAGTACTGTATGCATGCCATGCATCATGGTTTATTCCCTGCAAAACCAATGCCAGGATTCAATCAACATTTGTTCTTAAAGTTGTAAATTGGAGACAAAACTTTTCATTCAACCAAACCCACATTGGCCAAACTGTGTAA
Organism: Anguilla anguilla; assembly: GCF_013347855.1. NCBI lineage: Eukaryota > Metazoa > Chordata > Actinopteri > Anguilliformes > Anguillidae > Anguilla > Anguilla anguilla. Next base: position 15,987,476 of record NC_049218.1, on the reverse strand, counting down.
AGAACACTAGCATTTATTTGTACATCAAAGTTAAGGACAGTTTGAATCCAGGTCCATAATGCCCATAACTAGATTGGACAGAATATTGACTGGCGCCCTCATGAATCATGGCATATACACAGTGCCCTGGGGTTTTCCTGGGCCCTAGATATACATAATCAATCCAAAACTTCTAATATTGTGGCATGACATTGTCGCAATTTGTCAATGTAATCTGGCACTTCCAAGCACAATTCATATGCAGTTACATAAAAATGTCAAACGTTAGGGCATGACATCATTATGTACATGCTGCAGCATAATGTGGCACTTTATGGCATGGCATCATTATCCTGATTAGTGCGATTTAGTGAGAAATAAGTTGGCAACTGTTAGGGTAATTTATTGAAGATTGAATTATGATTTTAATACATGCAGATGTTTTTTATTTAATATTATAGATTGGATTTTGACACACTGCAAGGGTTTGTGCTTTGAGTGTGCTTGGATTTGTGCTTTTCTAACCTTACTAAGTTTTCTTAGTAAAGTTAAAAAAAAATCCAGCATAAATTACACCATACAGTTTCTCAAAGGCAATGTCGGTCTTGTTAAAAGATTAAGAGCTGAGCTTTTGGCTATTCCTCTATTCTGTGGTACCTTCTTTCACTCGGATGTACTCCCGTCTCTGAAACTCAGCTTCAGCAAGCGCTGCCTTGAAAGCTATAAAAAACAAAACAAGATAAAACATGAAGAATCGCTCAGTAAACTGCAAATCCCGGGAGTCAAAGCTGCTGAAGAATAGCCATGTAAGAGAACCATATTACCGTCTCCAATCAGGACCAAAGAGGACTGGTTCTTGCCCTTCCCATCCTGAATCTGGACCGTGTAGGTTCCCTCACTGTCCTCAGTGAAATGATCTTGCACCATCTCAATGATGCCTGTGGCCACATCGTGACTCATCTTGTATTGCTAAAACCAAAAAACATATGAACCGTCTTTTTTTAATACATATACATCTTCGTCATACTTGCCAATTACGAAGCAAAACCTTTTTTGTTTTAATGGAGAGCGAAATGTTAAAGACAAATGCGGATTGAATCCAGGCCTTAGGACATACATTAATAATGCATCCTTTATATATTAATTTTATGGCAAGTAACAGTATGTCATGGCCATTGAAATGGTAACACTCACAATAACCATGTGTTTTATAATTAGAAATAAAAGCTAACGAGAATATGTACCATCAATTTCAGAATCAGAAGCTATGCAATAACAAATATAAAGAGATCTGCATCGTTGTGCTTCTTCCGGCACAGAACACAGCCCTGTGGAGAGCCTACCTCACTGTTAACAAACTCTTTGTCATTCTTGAAGAATTTGTAAGTGACGGCAGAGGAAATGCTCTCTGCCTGCACCCAGAAACGCATGCGGCCTCTCTCCAGGATCTTATAGGACAGCTCACTCTTCAGAGGAATGACTGGAGGAGAGAGGGGAGAGGGGGGAGGGGGGAGGGGGGAGGAGATCAAACGAACAGTACCACAGACGGAAGCTCCCTCACCAAGCAGCTCTACTCCTGTCAGTCTGTCTGAAAGGCGTGGCCAACTGTCCATCAGTAGTTTCCCCTCCTCTGCCCAAAAGGCCTGAGTCTAAATTACTGCTATAACATCAAGGACCTCCCATTTTTGCACAGGTTCCTGTGTGTACACAGGAGCCCTTACACACAGAAGTCTGGAGATGTACTGCATGTCAACATACTGCAGTTCAGTCACAATGTGCTTATAATGGGATTACTGTAGATTTCACAAGGAAGCCAATGTTTACATGTGAAACTACTGTTTTCATTAAGGCACGTTTGAGGGGTGGGGTGGGGGGAGCTACTGTGTAAGACATTGGTGTCCTGGTTAAACTCTTTCTGAGCTGCACTCATCTCTGTCCTACTGCTTCATTCCAGGTGATCATGGACAGGGTGGGACACTTTCTCAATGCTTAAAATGTAAAGTTGTTTTTACCACCTGTTAATGTTCCTGTGTGAATGGGATAACATCCCAAAGATAAAACTTACTTGGGTGTCTGATGTCATAACTCTGAGCCAGCATTTTCTCGAGCTCTGAAAGAGGAAGTTAACAGACATACAGAAATATTTTCACAAATTAAAAAGGACAAATGGCAACAATAGCAAATAATCTTTTCTTATAAAGGCTTTTTTTACAATTATGCATGGAGGGAAAAAAACTACCAATGTTGATTCGTATGTGTTTGTATTATTAAAAGAAAACAGATAACTGTTCTATTATACTTCTAAGAAAATTTTAAACAGAAAACTCTTCTGATATCAATATTTATCATTACTTTAATTCACATGTCATGTGCTGGGTCACCCTAATAAACGGGGATCTGCTGAGTAGCTCAATAGAAATCTGTTTTCTTCACCCACCTTCAGGTGCGAGTACATAGCTGGAGGAGACATTGTTGGTGTGGGTAACAGCAACTGAGAAGGTTCCCACATCATCTTTGTCAGGGTTCTTGAAAATAAGCTTGGAGCTGGAAAACATGGGGAAGGGTTCTGTGCTTAACATAAATCTGTAATTACAGGCATTAATGACACATTTATTAGAACTATGTTTATAATACGCCGACCAGCGTCTGTTTTCAGGTACTGCTTGAAGGGAACTTTAATTTACTTATTATTTTATGTTCAATTTTTTTTTACAGTAGAAGAATGATTAAGATGTAATCTTGCCTGCGGCCCATTTGTGAGAGAATCCCCTGTAAAACCAGCCCATTTACACATCACATTCAGAGCAGACCCCCCTGCGGCGCTGCAATATGCTCAGGGTGAAACACATGCACCTGGAATCCCCTCTGGACAGGCCTCGGGCAGAAGGTTTCGCTCTCACCGGCTCCCTTCGGTTTTGATGGCAATTCCTTTCGAGAAGTCGGTGATTTCTTCATAGGATTTCTTCCAGACGAAGGATGAATTTTCAGACATTTCGCAGCTTTCAAAGGACAGGTATATGTCACCCGTCTCTGCATCGACCCCACACTGCACCTCCTGGATGCCTGATGGGTGAAAAGAATCCTGAGTGACCAATCACCATACACTGCCTGACCTTTGGACGGTTCTTCAACAAAGCTCTGGTTGTTAGCAGCCCAGCTGGGGATGGGGACATGTGTCTAGAGATTGCTTGGGCTGCCATTCCTCTGTCTCTCATCCTGGACCTTACAGGGGTACATAAACCTTTCCGCTCCATCTGCTCTCTCCACCTGAGACTCATCTCTGCCATTAGACCACCCTACCCACAGCTCTTCCTTTCCCACCATGCCCAATAATCCAGCCCCACTGACTCGCTGGTCAAATTACTCCTAAAAGCATTCATTTTTCACATTAAAATGCAAAATCGAAATAACTTGATCTTGATATTTTCCTGATTTCCACTGGGTGCGTCCCACTTAGCCTGGTACTTTTCCGATATAGCATCAGTACATCTGGCATAAATGTGTGCAGATTGATAACATCTTTCAGAAATCGTTCCCTAAGTTGTATAAACCCGAACCCAAGGCACCTGTATGATATATTTACATCTGCAGTGCTTGAAGATGAATAATTTATGATTTATACTTACAAGCATTTTATGGCTCCATATCACATACAGGCATTTTTAATTAATTACATGTATTATATCAAATGTATACACTGGCCTGGATTCAATCAACATTTGTTCTTCACATTGTGACTTATGATGTTAAGGTTTTTTTTTTTCTTTCTCCACAGAGCTAATTGTGAAGGATTGCTGAACGGTGTTTGTAAAGAAAAACCCCTTTAGTTTTTTTTAGAAGTTAATGAATAAATGTTGATTAAATCCAGTGTGGTGTCACAATGAATATAGGTTGTCACACAGGTGTATTTGTGCCGTTTGCTCAGTCAGTACCTTCCAGGGCCTTGGCAACCACCGGATCTGAGGCCATGGAGGCTTTTCCCACCCCTCCGTCATTTTGGGCATGTACCCGAAAGACATAGGATTCACCTTCTTCTAGCTGAGTCACCTGCAAATCAGATGTGATTCATTATACAACAACCTCATTGGAAATACTGGCAATCGATAGAATGCGGCATTGATCCGGATATTCACAAAGACTAATTTAAGGGAAATCTGGGACATGGCCAAGATCAAATTCCTCCGCTCACCCAAGGTTTGTTTCCGTGGAGACAAGAATAAACACAAATTGTACATTTTCATGCATTTCCACGTTGACTTTTAAGGGATGTTCACCTTCAAGTAGCGGTGGCTGACGGCAGTCTCGTTTGCGGTGGTCCAGGTGTCCGAGCCCTTCTTGGACATTTCCACAGTGTAGCCAGTGACCTCACTACTGCCTGCATATAACGGGGCCTTCCATTCAACCACCACAGAGTCATTCCTGATCTCACAGCAGGTCAGATCATAAGGTGGACCTGAAATTCAGACACAACACTCACCAGTGTAAGTCATGGCTGGCAGTACTTTGGTTTTGGATGCGCATGTGCTCAGTGTACACTGAGCATGGATGCATGCAGTTTGGGACACAGCAACCATTTTGTTTTGGATTTTCTCATAGCAATTAAAGCAACTAAATGAAAGCAACTTTTGCAAAGCTGCAAAAATACTGTGGAAAGCTGTCATTGTTGGGTCCAAGAAATATTGAGAAAAGAAAATGTCCGAATGACATACATTTTAGGGTGGGCATTCTGTGAGGAATGGAGAATCCAGTCCTCTTAATCTCAGAAGTGGTAGTTCATCAGTCTCTCATCCATAATGCATCTCTTTGGTACATATTTAACAGCAATTTTTATGTATGCATGTATATATATTTTGGACAATGGTACCTGGTTCTGGCATAGTCCAAGCCTGGCAGACAAAAGGAGAGCTAGGCTCTGATGGGTTCCCCACTCCAACAAAGCTCGCAGCATAAACCTGAAACTCATAGACTGCACCGCTCTTCTGATTCTCCACCTGCCCAGAAGGGAGGAGTAAAAAAAAGTAAAATAAATCATTGTGAAAATGTCACCTCAGTGGTACTGACTTGACTATTTTTGTGTAACATTCTTCATGACGTGCAATAAATCTTTAAGCTTCATACTGTAGCTTAACGTCATGCCTTCTAAGGATGCCACAGCTTTCAAAATGGCTGGCTGTTTATGCTTTGGAGAACTAAGCTGTTTATATCAGGGGCTTTTGTGTGGCTAAAATACTAGCTGAGACACTGGCCCTTTGCAAAGTGAAGTGCTCCACAGTCCAGAATTAAATACTGGCCATGGCAGTTATCATTATATAGTCAAAAGTGATTTATAAAAACAAGTCACCTTGAAGATTCTCTCCTTAATGGGAGGAATGTTGGTCTCCCTCCAGGTGTGATGGGAGACCTCCCTCTTATCCACATAGTAGTCTGTGACCTTGGCCCCGCCGGAGTGCTTCGGGGGTTTCCAGTTTATGATCATGGAGTTGCCGTCACAGAGGAGCAGGGCAATATCATAGGGGGAAGAGGGCACCTCTGAAATGGACAGGCAGTTTTTAAATCACCCTCCATCAGCAGATATGATTTCTGAAAGCCTGAATAACATCAAAAAAAATCCCTGTGCACTGAGATGTGCAATGTACTCTGGCAGCAATGTGCACTGTAATCAGGCACTAATTTGCAAATAAGCATACGTTATGAACTCAGCATATGTGCTCTTTGTAAATGCATGCTTCATACTGTTCAAGTAAATGCCAAATCCATTTCATAGGCTCTCTTTATAAGGCAGCAGTTTTTGGCAAATCATTATATCAGACAGATATACACTCTACACAGCCTGTGACTCATGTCCCGAACAGCACAGCATATTACTGCTTCTTTAATATTATCTAACATCAAATAGAGGTTTGATTAGGCTACTTTTGAAAAGGACATTTTCACGTGATGGGCTGGTATGATGGAATTTCAATTCTGTACTGCACCAGATACCTGGTGTGTTACCTGGTATGATGGCGTAACACATACACCAGAGAGGCGACGTATTTGTTGTGTAATCATGGTCTTAATCATTGGTCTTAATCTTATTTTATCTCGTTAATAAAACACTGATTAAAACAAATAAAACCCTGCTATTACCATAAATCCCCAGCTATAAATGCTTGTACGACACATATCATCCGTATTTGGTTTGGGGGATATGCGGCATTCGGGGGTGTTGCAGTTTGGAGGATGTGGGATTTCGTTAGGGTGTGGCAGTCAGGGGTGTAGAGTTTTGGGGTGATTTTGTTTGGGTGTGGCAGTCAGGGGTGTAGAGTTTTGGGGTGATTTTGTTTGGGTGTGGCAGTCAGGGGTGTAGAGTTTTGGGGTGATTTTGTTTGGGTGTGGCAGTCAGGGGTGTAGAGTTTTGGGGTGATTTTGTTTGGGTGTGGCAGTCAGGGGTGTAGAGTTTTGGGGTGATTTTGTGGGTTCCGCTGTGGGACGTTACTCACTCAGAGCCGCCTGGACAGAGAGGGGGGCTGATTCCTGGGACTCATCGCTCAGGCCCAGCTCATTGATCGCCTGCACGCGGAACGCGTAGGTCTCCCCTGTGGTCAAACCATGAACCACAAACCTGACCAAAGAAACAGCAGTTAGTTGGCTCTGACCTGCGTACAGTCCACATGGTTGCTCAGTGACAGCAATTATTCATATTGCCTCATGGTTGAGTGTTGATTACTTGGAGAGTCAGTGCGATTAAATATTACTGTTTGTGTAGTTTTGGTTTCCAGGGGGTATTTCATGAAGCAGGATAACCGATTTAGCTGGATAACTCCACTGCAACTGAGTAAAACCCAGAACAGCTCTTTTTACTTCAGTCTATGTTCCAGATCTGGGAGGGTTCCAGATTTTACTCAGTGCAGTTATCCAGCTAATTCAGAAATCTTGCTTTGGGAAACAGGGCCCTGGTATGTTTGTGTGGTTTTCACCTACCTGGTGTGTTTGTGTGGTTTGTGGTTGCAGGAGACCCAGTCCTTGGATCCCTTCACACAGCAATCAATATAATAACCAATCAGGTTGTTGGGGTGTTTGGGTGGATCCCATTGGACAAGAACAGATGTTTTTGTGTTTCTGGTAGCGACCACTTGACCAGGGGCAGAGGGAACACCTGGTGGACAAAATTAAGAGTCAGGGGTTACAATCAAATTCTTAAATTCTTTGTGTTCTTCTGAACACGTTGAAACACAAAAGTGGAGGAGAGAAGGAGCATTCATAAGTATAGAGTGGAAATGCAGGTGTGGTTATTTTGAGGGGCTTCTGGAAGCAAGCACTGTGAATCATAAGCTCAAAAAATTAGCAATAGCACTGAAATAATTTCAGTTCATTCCAAAAAAGGCAAGGGTACAAGACTGCTTATTGAAATCTATGATCTGAAGAATATGCATCAAAAAACTCCCTTTGCTGCGCCAACGTTTCCACTCTATTGAACATCCTTGTTCACTCCAGTGTCATTCCGGATTGAGCAGAGTGCAATTTTGGTATTTCAAATTGTAGAAAAAAAGCTTTTTTTTAATTTTAACTTCTGTTCCACACATTCCTTTACATGGACCTAGTCTACTGTAGTACAGCTATGCAGACAACACCAACATCAGAGGCTGTCGTCTCGCACCTTCTCAGAACTGAACACGTTTGGTCTTGAAAGTGTGAAACCTACACTGGTTCCAACACTTGTTATTCTGCCAAGAACTACTGAGCTCACGTTCTAAATAGTACATCAAGGCAGATACCGTAAGTCTCAATTCACCAGGAGAAGCCTGTTCCCAAGTCCGTTTGTTTATTAACAAGGACGCAAGAATGTTGGATGAGAACAAGCCCAGTCAGGCCATTTAGGCACAAAATAATTAATCTTAAGAAATGGTAATGTGTAGTTTATTAATAATAAATGTATGAACTGGCCAATATATATTTTTTTATATTGTTAAAAAAAGGGGAGGAGAGATACTTATTGGATTATTCTGTTCTGCTTTATTAAAGGGACAGTTAACTCTCTGGGTTTCTTGAAAATATTTTTTCAGATTTAGTGTATGTTTCTGATTGGGCCCAGTGAAGATAAATTTTACATTTACATTTTAGCCATTCAGCAGATGCTCTTATTCAGAGTGACTTATGCTGCTTAATTCTTAATCCATTTATACGGCTGTATATTTTACTGGAGTCATTCAGGTTAAGTACTTTGCTCAAAAGGTACAACAACAGTGAGCCATTTGAGATTCAAACCTACAACCTTGGTGTAATAAATCCAGTTCCCTCACCATTATGTTACACTCCCATAAATACTGTAGATATTTACAGAGGTGTCTGAGACCTAGCACATGGAACCTGAGACCGCGGCACTCAAAGGAAGCAGTATTGGCAGTCATGGCAGGCTGAAGTGGGCTACATGTGACCCAGATCTTTCACATAAGTTTGCTTAAATTATTCTTACTTTTGTTTTTAAAAAAGATTCATATGAAAAACCAATGCGGGATTCATTAAATGCGCACTGACCTATGTTTTTGTGCATATCCCAGGTGTATGAGATGGTGAATGTTGACAAATTTGTTTTTGTAAAACCATCACCATGCACGATGATCTCATATAGCAGCATCTTATACAATGGCAAACACATGAAACACCTGATACTGTAGAGTGGGTGAGAAAGCTTTCTTAATGTGTATACAGTGACGAGCACGCTCCTTTTCAGAGCAAACTCACCCTTCAGCTCCTGGGTCTGGACGGCTGGGGAAGGGGGGGAGGACTCGCTCAGGCCGTACATGTTCGCAGATAAAACGCGGAAGCTGTACAGCTTGCCCTCCGCCAGGTCGAACACAGCGTACCGCGGTGACCTCACCGGCACCTGGGTGTTCACCCTCTGCCAGGTTCCACTGTCAGCCAGAGACTGCGGGAAAGGACCTCACGCTAATTAAAAACTCATTATGACAACGGCAGCAAACAATCATGGCTCAATGTTCTGTTTCAGTAAATACTGTATTAAATTGCAGCGGAGAAGCTGGAAACTTCACTTTAACTTGTAGAACAACTACACACAGAACAACCTCAAATGTTTGATTAACTTGCAGCAAAGGCTTTTTACATTCATTAGACTTCATTATGTGATTGTTACATTATTTATTTAGTTATTGCTCTGATTAAAGACTTGGTATATTTTACTGTGGGGCAGGAAACAGTAGTGAACGGCAGAATGTCAGAAGGGTTTAAAAGGGATCAGACTGTACACACTTAATGCGGTTAAGCAGTGGTGGTGCATGCATATTGTAGTATAATGAGTAAGGAACTGTCACCTAGTATGATGGGGAATGGACTGTCACCCAAAGGTACCCTTGAGTAAGGTACTTAACCTAAATTTCTTCAGTACACTGTACTATACAGTGATGTACAAATGTATGCTACACAGTAAGATGCCCAGTGTTAATTCAACTCGACCAGCCTACACATGGTCCAATTGGGGCCACCTGTACCCTGTAAGTTGATTTAATACACAACATTTTACTGTGTATATAAAAATATGAAAGTTGTGTAAGTTGTGTCAGCTAAATGGCTGTAATGTAATGAGTATTTTGGGGACGAACCTTCTCGATGTAATACCACATAGGAGCGCGTCCTCGGTAGGCAGGCGGCTCCCAGCTGAGCACCACATATGTTCGGTCCGTCTCCGAGGCGTGGACGTTGGCAGGCGCTCCCGGGGGACTTCCCTCCGCTGCAGGTGAGAAACATCAAAGAGAACTGCCTTCGCTTCTGAAGCCCGGGAGCGGGCGGATGATTCATTACCTCTACGCCGCGCGACCTTCAATGCCCGCCTCAACGGGAGAAAAACACCCCGCGCATCGCACCGTTTACAATAAACGCCCACCTACTTTCCCCACCCGTTTACTGTGCTTCGTGCCTCAGGTTTGAAGCTCACTCTTGTGGTGGATGAGTGACATTGTGCCTCAGCCGTATTTAGCGGGTATGCGCTAGTCTGACGCAGGAAAATTCAATCACCTAAATCTGAAAGCATCACAGATGGTTTGAAGTTAGCATTCAGATATGACCCTCATCAAAAACTAATCAGCACCTCTCAGATGAGACCTAATTACAGGCAACATAATGATTGCTAATTATTGAAAGAGAGAATCATGAAAAGAAAAATTATAGAAGTGACATTTAGTGTGGTGTACATGTGTATATAATGAATTAACAGCATATAAAGCAGTGTAAAATCTGAAGGACATTAAATGGCTTTATTTAAAATTCATGTTTGATGCAATTAAGCATCAATAAGAAGGATTTATACTTGATTAGTTTGTCTATAATTAATAAGGTTTTTATTTTATTTTAGCACCATAAATGAAGTGAAGACAAAACAAGCGGCTTATAACGTTTGTACTATTAAATAATGGTAAACTATGTTAATTACTCATTCAGAAAAAGTAAAGGTTTGTGGAAATATTTTGGGCCTGAAAAAAAAAGCGTTTAAAAAGTGTTTAAGACAGACGTGCTACCGTACCTTCCAGGTCGTCATGATATGTCACAACATCCAGTTTTCCTCCCAGTTTCATGGCTGTTATAGAGAAAGAAGGGAGAGCCAGCATAACCTATGGGTTTCATACACAAATAGACCCACAGACACACAGACATGGTTTACATTTCAACTGATGTTTCATCTTAGCTGGTCAAGACAATTTCTCTAGATTCTCGTATTAATGCAGTTTATTGATTGTAATGACACAATGCATCATGTGGCCTAACCTGATTTAGTCTCATTAAAGTACGCAAATGCAATTGGGTGAATTTAAAGAGATAACAGCAAGCTGGAAATTATGATAAACTTCTGAACATGCCTGACCACTGTGGTTTAGATTGTAATCCAGACGACAGAAGGACCATGCTGTTATTTACAATACAGTTACTACAAATGATTAATTTAACTGATCCAGCAATAAAAATGGTATGTTTGTGGCAATATATTATTTATTATGTTTATTAATGACACCTGCCATTTAATGTGGACCCTTTGTGATACACATATTTACTGAATGCATTAAAACTACAGTTCTGTGTTTTGATTTATTAAAGGATCTTGCTGAAAGTGTTTAAGTTATGCATGTTTTTACCACTATCCTTAAATGTATTCTGCCTCGAGAGTCCTATGTGAGTAATTGTGCAGAACTATAAAACTTTAGCTCCAGTATGTGTTTTTATACTCAGCATGTCGAACTGTGCTGCATCTGTTCTCAGTCTAATGGAAACTATCATTATCCCTGCCGATTCATGACAACGTGATTCATTTGGACCTGTAAACCTTCAGTCGCCTGTATTCTTAACTCTAAATTCAAATTCCCCCCAATATGGACAGTTAAACAATAACCATATCTAGTTTGTGTTTCTTGAAGAGAGTTATATTTGTAAATCATAGCTTAGAATGAATGTTGCTTAAATCCATGTGTGGTGTAAAACAGTACAGTAACTGTTAGACCATATCTCTCTTTTCAACTGACTACTAAACATATTTCAGTTAACAGCTATCACAAACCTAGTGAAAGTTGGCAGTGAAAATTACATTTTTTTGGGTAGTTTGCACTAATCCAAAAAAGCCTTAAAAATATAGCCTCATAAGGCTGTAAATGATTATAATTAATTTACAAAGTAATTCATCTTAATTAACCTGAATGCTAAACGCTATTATTAATTTAAGAGGCTCTAAATCAACAAAGCCAATGAAACCCCTTGACTTGGGTCTTTTATAAACACACACACACACACACACACACACACATACACCTAAAACAACACATTCCATTAACAAAGATGTCAAGGCCAGAGTAATTAATAATTAAAAAGCTCAGCCAAAACTAATTAAAGGAGGGTTTTTTAACAAATAGCAGCCAGCACAGGGTGGTCCCAGGGTCATCCTTGAGAAACAAAGCCTGCTGCCGCTGTAATGCACTCGAGCCTTTCTAATGATTTAATGAAAATACTCAGTAAGAACATCCTGTCTGATTAGGAGTACAGGCAATTTAGCTCATCAACGCTCAACATTTTGTCTGCTAGAGAGCTTCCAGCACGTTGTCGAGCCTGATCTCCAACACCCCAACAGCTTCTACTGATACCTGCCCAGCCATTCCATTCATTGTTGACTCTAGGGGATAGAACACTTCCTGGTGGTGTGAAATATATCAGGAACCATTTTCCACCCAATTTGAATTAGCCTGAAGCACTGATTAGAATGCCTTGGAAAAGAAGGGTTGAGAAAGATGCGGTCGCTGTTTACCCTGCAGCCTTTCAAATTCAGTGGGGTCAACGGCGGCGATGGCATCAGACATCCTGGAAGGCCGGCTGATTCCGTGGGCATTCACTGCCCTAACACGGATATAGTAGGAGTGTCCTTCAAACAGGCTCGCTACAGGGTATTTGCAAATCTTAATGGGAGAGTCATTGCACTGAACCCAGTTATCAGTCCCAACTTCACATCTAGGAAAGAAAAACAAAAGTATGAATTATTCTCATTTTCATTAGTCCAAATGGGGAAAAACGTTCTTGCTGCTACGCTAGTGTGTTGTTTAGTCAGTGATGTTTTATTAAAAAGGTAGTATGGTATCATAACGTAAAAAAACCAGTCAGCCAATTAATATCTTCTGTTCTTCTTAAAGATTATATTTTGTGTTGCTATTTGTGTAAATATAATTTCCATCATTGCTATTCACCAGAGCTTTAGAATTTGGGTATGAAGTCATTCCAATTTTAATAATTTTAAATAATAATTGTAAAGTTAAATTCAAAATAGAAATTGTTTAGGATGATAAAATTATTATTTTTAATAATAAAATGATATAATATAAATATTTAGAATAATCACGTGTGTAATAGCAGCAGCAACAGTTATAGTTATAGGTTGCAGCAGCAGTAACGTTAATGGCAACAGCAGTAGCAGTTGCAGTAAGAGTAACAGTAGTGTGTGTGGCAGCAGTAGCAATGGTGGTAGCGGTATCAGTTGCAATAGCAGCAGTAGAGATAGCAGTACAATAGTACAATAAAATTTTTAAAAATTATTAGTCACTTGTCAACAAAGTATCCGATGATGGGGCCCTCGGTGGTGGTGTTGGGGGGTTTCCAGGACACAATGACATAATCTCTGTTGGCATCATGGATCTTTATGTCCATGGGGGCACCTGGGGCCTTTGGAACAGGGGGAGGCCCATCTGAAAGAGGGGTACACTGGGTTGACTCAACACAACAACTGCAAACGCTAGTTCTACTGCTCATCTGAAAGAGGGCTACACAGAGTCTGCTGAACACAACAGCACACATATACACACACGCACACATACAAACACACACACGCATGCACGCACACCCACGCAACACACACACACACGCACATTCCAGAGGCAGCTGATCTTGCACTCTTTGTGAGAGTGCCAAACACAAAGACACACCCCAGATCCTGTTCCAGCCCTACAAATCTGACATGGATACACTGATAAAGTTCTAAATTAAGAAGTGATAAGTAATGTGAACCCCTTCAAACAAGTTTGAAAGCAATGGCGATGGTCGTGCATTCTACCTGTCACAAAGACGTAAGCACTGTGCACAGCAGAGCCCCCTTTTGTCACCATTCGGAGAGTGTAAAGGCCCTCATCATCCTTGTACAGCTGAGGCAGAGTCAACTTAACAACCCCGCCCCCTGCCTCAATCTTTGCCCACTTGGATTCTTTCAGCAGGTGTTCTGGAAGAGAAAAAGAAAAAAGATTAAGCCTGGCCATTCGTAGAGAGAGAACAACTGCAGATGTGTATTTCAAAGCCTATAAACCATAATATAAGAACATGTAACTTTCGGCATTCAAAGTCAAAAACTAAATGTGCACTGGTATAGCTGTACCCCAGAAAGCTGAAGCACCTGTTGTTGCATTATTAAAATGTTCTGCATCTACTTGGGTGTGTTCAGTCCATTATTAGTCTCTATATTATGTATCTTTTAGGAACGTTCATTTACAGCACAGTAATGTCATAAAAACACATTCCCTGTTATTAAAACAGACATTCTACATAAGGGATTAAAAAGCAAAGGGTTCAGGGTTAAATTTGCTTGTTATTTGTAAAAATAGAAAGCTTCACAGGGATGTGATTCAATCTCCACCTTGTTTTGTGCTTTGAGCATTTCACAAGTGTCTTGATCAATGAAAGCATATCTTCACAGGTCTGCTTCATTCAGGTGTAATCAGTTATCATACTCCTTACAACTAAAGGCACAAACTACATAAATCATCTGTTGTGTGGCTAATTGGAGATTATTTTAACTCCAAATATGCTTTGTTTTTGTGAAACAAAAGATAAATGCCAACCTTGATAATGCTTATTTTGTCTAAAAGTTTCATTTCAAGCAGCTGTTACTGACACACTGAAGACTTAAAAGATTTAGAGATTTAGAAGCAAATAATCTAGTTTGTGACATAAAAAGATGAAAGTGGGAAGGCCTGTGGATAGCCTTGATATGGGGCAATATCCAATGGATGTTTGAAGGATATGGATGGATATTAGATGGATATTTTCCCTCGTTTAAGTAGGCATACAGTTTAATGTCTCAAAATTTATTTTCATTCAGCATGTTTTATTCTTTTGTACACAAAAAATGGAATGCTGCAATATTTGAAAAAAAAGGGAATAATTTTATGAGATTTTAGGGGATTCACTTGCTGACATATATTTTTATTCAGCCCTCTCTACTGTCTGATTTTTCCAGTTACCCATTTGGGACAATCATAACCCAATGGTGCTGTTTGTATGGCTTAAAGTGTTGGAATGATTTTCTTATACCAAAATCCCATTTGCTTTACAACTGATGCATAAAATTGTGAGTGTCGCTGCTTTCTTACCGTCTCTGAACCACACAGCGTCTGGCTGTAGGTTGGCCAGGTAAGGGTTGATGTCCATCTTGCAGACCAGAGTGACAGTATCCCCCTCAGTTCCAAAGGTCACATCAAACGTCTCCAAGAAGGTGATGTCGATCTTAGTATACGTTATCTCAGGCAACATGGAGACTACGGTTAAAAATAATGTTATTTCATGTATGAATCTTCTCTCAGAATCCACTTATGATAACTAAGTGTGACCACTTATGATCACTAAGATGTGTGAATTATGACTAATAATTCACAATTATTTCAGTTTAAAAAGAGAAAAAAAAATTGTAAACATACAAATAAACCTGTATATTTCAGCACATATATACATAATATATAATTGTGTACTACACATTAAAATTATAGGATCAGCACAAAACTACTCCTTCTGAGTTCATTGAACTTTCAGTTTCAGTTAACAATGTGGAAAATATACCGAGTAAAATGCACACTATCAGAGTTCATTTAACACTGAACAATACTGCATAGTGCACAGATTTCACACAGTAATGTCAGCCCTTTCTCAGACAGTTATTGGGGTTGCAGTGGCTGTGATTGTGGCCTGCAGTATCTAGCTGACTTGGCTCAGTGTCAGCAGTGGTGGTGAACTTACACTGGTAAGGAAGCCAAGCAAAGGGACAGGATTCTTCTTCCCCTCGGAACCCTGCAGACACAAACAGATTACACATATTCAGCTTATATTACTTTTTCAGAAGCAGAAAGGCATAATTATATCATTTCTTATGAGATCTTATGCATGAGAGTGTGCAGGAGACAGCATGTTGTCATGGACACCAGTTATCAGACAGATTAATATTTTCCACTGACACATTCTTTGCTCTCTGCAATAATGGTGACATTGCACATTGCTGTGTAAGTTGCATGATGCATAACTCCACACTTTCATTAGCGTGAGTGATAGAGCTTCGCTACAGACTCACTCTTCACAATGACAGCGGCTTGAGAAGATGCCTGCCCGTGCAGGTTAGTGGCCACAGCGGTGTAAAGGGCTGTGTCATCCGTGCTACACCTGAATGGAAGAAAGGGGGCCATTTCAACATTGGAGCACAAATCAGAGAAGGGGAGAAACACTGGGGCTCACACATAGTACTGGTGTTTATCACAAAAACATTATAGAAAGCAAGGGAGGTAATTTGGCTTCATTTGTTCAGGATTTGATTTCTTGCTTTAATTTTGAACTTTTGAATCAGTTGAAGTCCTCCCACCTACCCACTCACTGTTTTTTTAACTTACTTGAGAGTACAGATGAAAACCAGAAGCTATTTAGACAAAAAAAACGAATTAGTATAATACATTTACAGTAAAATATGCAAATGTAACTGTACTGTGCAAGTAACTCCTACATGGTATGCACAACATATTTGAAATCTCAAGCTGTAAAGGAAGAAGCTTCGACACCGCCAGGTCTCATGAACCCATTCAGGAAAACCTGGCTCAGGCATTCAGAGCACATTCAGCTCGAGAGGATCCTGGGTGAGAAGTGCAAGGAGAGAAGAGAGGGGAGACGCAGCAATGTGACCTTCCTCCGGCGTGTGCTATTTTAAAGTTTTCTTCATCTGTCTCCTCAGCGCCTGAACAACTACCCTTTTTTCCACCCCGTTCTCCTCTCGATTTAGGGAGGGTTGGCTCTGAGTCCTCGGCCTCTTTATTAAAACAAATGTTGAATGTGGGTGTGGGGAGGGGGGAGTCTTGTGCTTTGTGGGTGCAGTTGTGCCAGACGGAGAGACGGAACGGCAGCGAGGAGCCGGGGTGCTCTTTAAAGAGGTCAGGTCTCAGATGACACATCGCTCAGCAGTTCAGCAGGAACAGCTGAGGAGCCTCGGCGATCAGGGGCGTAGCCGACGCCCAGGCCTGGACTAAATTGGAAAAGCTAACCTGCGACGCCTGGGCACGTGACCACCTTTCTTGGGCACCTCCGTGTAAATCACGCTCACACTAAATGCAGCCATTGCAAGCTGCCGTCACGGCTCCCTCCTCCTTCCTGGCAGTACATGTACCGCAATAAGAATGTAGACTAACCCAAAGTGACAGGATATATTGTCATAACATGGTCATGCCACTGCAGTAATGTAAGACATATGAAACGGCTTCATTGTAGTTTCACATAAAATCTTACATAGTGCAACACCTCCATGTAATTTCACACTAAAATATGGATTTTTTTCTTTATTTCTTTTTCATGCTAATATCAGGAGAAAGGTGGCACCAGACATCAGCATGTAACTGTAATTCAGATAAATATCTTAAACTAGCTTACAGTTGACACAGGTAGTCAGTAGCTGAGTTCACTACAATTATATAGCTTATAGTGTTATGTTCTCATAGGGATTTGTGTGTTATCTTACTGGTTGTACGGCACTGATATTTAATTATTTATTTATTTATAACTATTTGTGTTTTTTTTTTGTATAGACAAACATTACACACTTTCACTGGGTAAAAGCATAAACCAGATAAACAACTGCAAATGATAATCAAAATAATCACAGAATAAATGCACAAAAGGAGTTTGTATGTACCTAAAGCCTGTTTTTTTCTGCAAGGCTTAAGACTGTGGTATGTCGGCTCTAATGACGTAAATGTGACATTAGGTCTCGTGGGGTTTCCAGGGAGTTCAGTACCTGGTGATCTCCAGGCTGTGAACTCCATAATTGCTCTCCACAAAGTATTTCGCCGCTGTGCTGGCTGTGTCAATGAGGACATTGTCCTTAAACCTGAAACAAGGAAGAATACAAAACAATACAACCATTTCCTTCTTTATTCGGCAGTTCCTACTTTCCCCCTAGTAGTAATCTAGCATACTGCTAAAAACATTTTTAAAAAAAAATAAATAAAAACCATAGGTGTCTATGCAACTATGCTGCATAAATGTTTGAATTATATAATTATATTTACTTTACACCAGGATCTGTAATTACAGGATCTTGATGACCCCTTGAAAATTTAAGGCATTCTATGTATTGCACACCTGTACAAGATGTATATACTGTATGCATGAATGCATACATGCAATAGTACAGTTGGTTTCCATTTTATATATTGTGGTCAAACAAACTGCTCAAAGTACATACTGCCAAATAAGTATTTAACAGGAATATGTGTAAACATAAATGTCAACTTTAATGGTGTGTGTGTGTGTGTGTGTGTGAGAGAGAGAGAGAGAGAGAGAGAGAGAGAGGGAGAGAGGGGGGGAGAGTGTGTGTGTGTGTGTGAGAGAGAGAGAGAGAGAGTGTGTGTGTGTGTTGTGTGTGTGTGAGTCTAAAGCATCTGTCTGACTTCAAAGAGAGAGAGCTGGCTGCAACAACATGAGAAAAATTCTGGCAGATGTGTTTGGCTCTCATTTGAAAAGAGCCCTTTGAAAACAAACTTGCTTCAAGGATTTGACAGTAAACTATGATAAAATCCTTAGGAAACAACTGAAGTACTACAGTGGCCTCGACCTGCAACATACAAAAAACATTCATAAAAGACAAACATGACTGGGCTGAGTGGAGACGCCAGCTAATTTGGCCTTGTATCTATGGAATCCTCACCATTTAACATAGGGGGTGGGGTATCCATGCACCGTGCAGAATAGCTTCACAGAGGTGTTCTCAAAGACTGTATGGGACCTCAGCCTCACCAGGAATTCGGGACCCCTGATCCTGGACTCCTCACGAATGTACTTTTCTGATACCTTCGTCTTCACCTATCAGGAGCCAAGTTTCATGAGTTGAATGCTGGTAAGGTAGAACATTTTGTTAATTGAATTCAGATATAGAATTCATTACATAAGGGCACCTATGTCAAAGAGTGCTCCAAGCACTAGGGGAGTCAACATTTCATGAACTGCTTAGAGATATTTTATGCATATCTCTAAAAGTCTAAAAACTGGAGAAATACCAGATAACTGGAAGCAAACTACTATAATATCAAATATAAGAAGAGCACTTATCCAGCAAACTATAGGCCTATTAATTTACCTTGCATTCCATGTAAAAGATTGGAATGTTCTATTGTAATTTTTTCTTAGGAAAAAGCGATATCTTAAAGGATATGGATTATGTATTTGTATGTTCATATGTTCTTAAATAGAATGTTTTGAAAGTCATGTGAAGTTCCCAGGCCAAATTGGTGCAGTTAACCCTTCTGATATCTGGAGATATGTGATCATGTGATCCTCACAGACATAAAATTTCCAGTCACATAGAAGAACAAAAAGGAACTTTACCACTTCATTAATTCTCTTCCGTACTTTGTACGAGTATTCTAGGCTCTCTTCCTCATGAGCAGTTGCTACAGTGGACGAAGAAGCAGCAGTAGACGCAGCAGTTGCAGTAAACGCAGTAGCTGCTGTAGTTGCACTTGCTGCAGTTGCTGAAGTAGTTGATCTTGAAGCAGTAGTTGATCTTGTTGCACTAGCTGCAGTAGTTGATCTCGTTGCACTAGCTGCAGTAGTTGATCTTGTTGCACTAGCTGCAGTAGTTGATCTTATTGCAGTAGCTGCAGTAGTTGCAGAAGCCACAGCAGTTGCAGAAGTTTTAGATCTGAGAGAGAGAGAGAGAGAGAGCGAGAGAGAGAATGAGAGAGAGAGAGAAGGGGAATTAAAGGGAATTCATAAACAAAATGACATGGCACAATTCTGTGGAGCAAGTCCCACTTTGATGTGATAGTAAGATCATAAGATGGAAGAATGCTTGCATCCCACATTACTGATATACACTTCTGTGAGTCCTTTATCTAATCTTTATAGAAATTTTCAACAACTTTTTTTAAGCATGTGAAAAATATGCTAAATAATGATGCAATACAACCACCAAATATCATTCCACAACCTTTATGAATGATGTTAAAATATGAAACTTGTAGTCTACATGTGTTTAGTTCTTTGTTTTTTTTTTTGTTTGTTTTTTGTTCATAAAGTGGCCTTGCTGAATCTGTTTGCATTGACACAGGATTAATCATCTGTGTACAAGTGTAAAATACTATAGTTCACATTACTCATTTTATCAGTTATGTTTACCCAAATAGAACTGTAAATATAACATTTGCAAGTCAAATATGAGAACTATGAGGATGTTTATAAATTACAGTAGAATACAGTAGATTGAATTTCATATTGAATGGCCTCAAAGTGTTTACTGTGAAGTAGGAGGGTGGGGGATCACCTCAACTTCCACAAAATTGTAGTAGCTAGGCAGCCATTTTACAGTATTAAGCTCAGCACAGCACAGCAGAAGTGGACGGATAGGTTGTTTTAAGCCAATTGAATCAGGGGTAATATTATAGTCTGAATTGCTTCCATTCAGAATTTGGACAGGACCCCAAACTTTTTGCTATAAGTGCCGTGGAGCACCAGTGGGTAAGGACCTTGACCTTATCCAGAGATTACATTCCCATAGCATAGCGTCACCACAATTGCTCCAGGATATTGGTTTTCGACTTAGTCTTGGTCTAGAGGGAAGAGCACCCCCTACAGTCCCACCAACACCTCTTCCAGCAACAATTTATTTTGTTTCTTCTCGTGTCCTCTGCCGTCCGAGTAGCCTAACTAAGCCTTTAGCTTCAGAAAACAGGCCAGACAAAGTCATGCAGTTATATGGCTTCCCGTAGAAAATTCTTATACCTATTGAAACCTTTTATTACAGTCTTTAACATATGTATGAATTATTTGCTTTTCAAATGTGATATCCTTCAACAGGTGAAGTAACTAATGAAAATGCAGTCATTTAAAAAAAATGTCGATAAATATTGGACATCTTATAACATATCCTTCAGACTAAGTGTCACCTCCCAGTAACACATTTTTTTCACTTTATTGCATATTAAATAGATCCCATCATTATGATAATATTTTTTATAAATTTCTGAACGACAAAAGACACAGATTGCTTACTAAAAGTGTAAGAATGTCTGAATCACAAAATATACAAATAGATAATTTTTAAAAAAGCTAAGCTTTCTTGTCAAGCACTGTTTCAGTGCCCTAAATGTTATGACATAACACTGTACACACTGTACACCGCACACCAACCAATCAGTTTCTGTGTTTTTAGCATTCATTAAAGTCTATCCTTATTACAATATAGGCTAAGTACAGCACTTCTGTTCATTTATATAACCTGGATGGTGGACACTGTAAAGTTCAAGAACAGGACTGTGAACTTATCACAGCATTTAGCTTGAATCCCGAGGATTGCATCAGCACATAAAAATAATAATGAAGAAATGAAATAGGAGAACATTGTGGAGGGAATTTGGAAAGTGGACTTTGTTACACAATTAATCCTTCCATGAATGAATGTACATACTGAGACAGTCACTTAATTTCCAAACATCTACCTGTGCAGCTATCCAACTACAGATAAAATTATGTTGAGAGATGAGCTGCATATCCTACCTTGAGGAGTATTCCTTGACTACATATTTAGAATCACTGCTGCGGTAGTCATAGTTGTAATGCCTGTACTTGCACGGGTAAAATGGCACGACCTTGGTCGTCATGGCCGCCAACAAATTTCAAAAAGACCTATCAAAAAAAAAAAACATACATGAAAACATCACTAAAAAAACATTTAAACACATTTTTGTGGTCAACACATTTCCGCAATTTGAAGCGAGAGTAAATTAAGCGATATTATATTTCAAGTGGTCTCATGTTTTAGGATTAAAATGTCAAATACTAGGTCTACAGTTTTTGACATATCAATCACATGCACATTCAGTAATAATAACCATAGGTTTCTATGGTGGCCTAAATGAGCTTAAAAATATATCGATTTTGCTGCAGGTGGATTCACTGCAAACATTTGAGAGTGTAGTTCTAAATTGCGCTCTCAAATCCACATTAAAATCTCCATAAACTTGGAACACTCTCTCTGATGATTTTCCGGATGTAGTCTCTCCGCTGCAGGTTCAAGCAGCCTATCTTTAGAGCGGTAAGCTAAATCAGTTGCGGTGGTACGAATTCAGTGTAAATGTGAACAGCAATGTAATTCCTCCCAGCATTTGAAGAGCGTTACTTTATTTCATATAACTTAAAAGCATATATCTGCTCTAATGTCTTTTCACACAAAATAGTAGCCTATATTGATATAGCTGCAATTTATGTTGAAAATCCAGATCTTTCCAAGACATAAAGATATTGTCAAAAAACTATTAAGATCATTACATTACTGTTAAGATCACTAATGCAAATAACGCTATCAATAAAAATGTGCAAGTGGGCAAGGCTAATGATTACATTTACATTTAAATTAATAGTAGGCCTAAATGTGGATTAAAGCTCGTATAATTAATATATTTGTGCGTAAACTTTATTTTGAAAAATCCATTAAGTCATACCAGGCAATGTTATCCAGGATTTAAAAATATACCTTCAAGTGTCAGTTCTGCAGTGACTTCTTATTCTGACTCCATTCAAGGTGATGCTGTAACTGGGTGTAAAGGTTCAATTTTACCACTATTCTGGTGTGCAGCCAATCAACCTATTATTCATCCCCTCGGCCAATATTTTAACTTGTTACTCACAAAAATATGAAAAATCCCCATATTTTCATTTGCAATAGTCGGAGGACACGCGTTAATGTTCAAGATGAAATATAGCAACAAAGGAAACCCAACTTACCCCGTGAGATTAAAAGAGCGCAGAGCGGAGGATGATCGGCGCGAACCCACTTGGGAATCACTTGCTGATGAAAACAAAAATATTGCCCCCACGGAATGCTTCTCCACTCGCACCCCATTTAAGGATATGCATAGAACTATATATAGCATTTGCATCAACTTTCTGCTTCATTTCTCACTTGCAGTAAAACGCATCGCTACAGGTTACAGGGTACACTGAATACGCATAATAAACATTATTTAAACAATATATTTGCTATTCTTTCTTACACATAGCTTAAAAGTGCTGTTTGGGTCAATGGAATGCAGTGTGTATGGACTCAGAGCTAATCAATGATAAAAAATAAAATTAAAAACACTGGCTAACGAACAAGTCTCCATGGGTGAAAAAAACTATTGGGTGTGAAGACAAACTACATCTGAGCCCATGGGCTTACAGAAGGTGTTATCTGAAAAGTTGAGCGATAAATGTATTTAATGGCTCATATATTGATGGATAAAATAGAGGGATATATGCGGTGTTAGTCGCCCATTGCATTTAAAGTACAGCACTGTCCATTACCTTAAACCCTTTTTAGGTTTCTTAAGACAGCCCATACCGCCCCTCAGCTGAGCTCCTTCCAAATTCTATTTTTAACAAGAGATCAAGTTTTCTTGAAGTCAGTAAAGGGATACTGTTTACTGTTTTTTATTTTTAAATATCGGTCAACGTGTGTTCGTGAAATAAAAATAATCAAAGACAGATGATTTTCTTTGTTGCATTCAATAGAGAAATTTCAGTAGGCTACTATATTCTCCATTTCGTACAATATGGATATTATGTGGTGCAGTAGCCTATTGCTGTCGTGCTGAGCAGTAGGCCACCGCCGGTTGAATAAATGTCCGAACGGACTTCATATATTGATATTAATTACACCATCTCTCTCAGAAAAAGGAAGGCTACGGAAAAGTGCCTAAAAAGGTACAGATCTTGTCACTGGGGTGGTACCCTATAGTAGTCTTACATACTATAGTAGCCTACTACACTTACGAATAGGCCTATCCACATATAACATTGCTGTATTAGTACATTATGGAAATGTGTCCCAAAAAATGTATCTGCACTGTATGTTTCTGAGGGTGTTGCGATTAGTCCGTCAATTATTTTTTTAAAGTTATTTACATATCTCGACTTGCACCACTACCTGAGATATGTATTTTTTTTTTCTTTTTTTTTTTTCAACAATAACCATGTGACGCGGAATTGTCTTACCCATTGTGAATTGAGCACCGATGTGAACCATTAGTGTGAACGCTATACAGTTAAATAAGTCTGAAGCTGGCAAATGGGAAATTACAGAAGTCATGTGAGATAAATGTGAGGCGTTGTCACGTGACTGCATTTCAAAGGCAAGTCTGCGCAGACGCGTCCAGCCAGAGCGGAACAAAGCGCATCTGTTTACTGTCTAAACCAGAAGTCTAAACTAACCCTAGCGACGTTACTGTATTTACCGAGTAATTTCACTGCGAGGACTCAGAAGTTGACTTAACATCGATAAACAATCAACCGGGCTGCTAGCTTACATACCATACGAATGCTACCGATAGCAAGCTAAAGATCTTGCGTTATTTTGGCAATTGCCCTAAGTTAGTCTAGGTGAAACATTTGACAGGAGGTAAGAATTTATTTGCTAATTTGGTAGCTAAATTCATGTTAATAGTCGCGTACAAATGTTATTTGTTGTTGCCAATGTTGTTTGGCTAGCTGAACGCAAAGTTACGGTTGATTTTTTCACTTCCGTTCAAGTAACCAAGTCTAGAGACGACTAAAAGTTTGCTATACTTCAGTGCAAGACAGGTTATTGGTAAACAAAAGGCGCAACGTTGTTTGGTTATTAGTCGCAGTTATTTTGATACTGTGAAAATTTTGCCTTCAAGTAAAACTGAAATTATCTTACTAGATAGCAAGGTTGTTTTACGGGACTGATGTTTTCAATGTAATAATAATACACCAGTAACATTAACACTGCAATGTAATACGCATTTGCTGCCGCGGTAGTGCCAATGGCAATCGGCAGAATTTTGTTCTAGCTACTTCTTGCAGACTAATCTAACGTTATGTTGGTTGTTTTTTTTCTGATTGATACACCCCTTGTAGGCTAAATGTACCCTACTTTAAGATATGTATCAATTCCTATTTATTTATATTTATATTTAGAACATTCATATGCAGTGCCTGTTTACGACAATCAAGTTATTTAGACTGAATTAATTGTAGATGCATTTATGTTGCGTATTCGCACCTTCAGATGGTAGGGTATCGAGGTATGAAGAGAAAACGAAGTTCTTCATTAAAAATGGCTTTTCCTCTTTCCCAAATCAACCAAAAACCAACCTAATAGCTTACACCATTGTCTCTATTCCCCTGGCCTACTGGTCTGAAACAGCCATATAAAGTGCATGTCATATTTGACAGGAATAGCAACTACAGGAGTGCAGTTATTCTAAAAAAAATAATAATACAGCGTGGCCTAAAACATTATGCCTATAGGTTCCCACAGAATACGTACATACCAAACCGAAGGGCCATTGAGAGAAATATTTTAATTATTTTACTTGTTTTGTCACAGGATTGATTTTCCTGGACAATGGGCTCATTTGTCTTTTTTGCCCTGCTATTCCTGGCCTGTGGTCCTGGGGCTTTATCGTTTAAACTATTTAGGTAAGTGACTTTGTGTTTCTGTTTTATTCTAACCTTTCTGATATGCCTTCCAACTGCAAACATTTAGTCATCACTTTGTTACAGATAAATAGGGAAGTGGAATAGAATGTGCATGTTTGCAAATAACTGATACCCTTTCTTGTTTTTGATTTGCAGGCAAGAATGGTCAATGCTGATTTTGACTCATCACTGGCCACAGACATTTTGCAGTGTAAGGGTTTTTTCATACTTAAAAAATATTTAAATTAAATGTTGCCCTTTATTTTATTTTTTTATTTTTTTGTAATTCCTTCACATTTATTTAATAATTATTTTGAATGATCTGATCGCTGTGGATCTTGTCCTTTTGACATTTTATTGAATAATGTTCTAAAAAATACTTTAGGTTTGAAAGGGACAGCTTTGCGTAATGCATTGCATTTCGTAGTTACTGTGTAGGTATATAGTACTATTTATAACTGTTTGTGTGCTTTTAGGAGGAACATTGTGAGACAGATATTGGCTACTGGACTTTGCATGGACTGTGGTAAGACATTTCATAGGTTTTTGCCCTGGACAGTTATTTTGGTATGGATTGTTTGTGGGGGAACAGATTATAGGAGGAAAATGTTTTAAGTGTTTTGCTGCGGCTCTCCAGGTTAAGAAATAATTGAGTGTTGGGGGAATTTATTTATGGCAGTGAACCTTTTGAGCTTTATATGTTGATTATGAAGTAGTGATGTCATCACTAAAATCTCTGTATTCATACAGGACAAACAAAGGATTTACATGCAATTCATCTTGGCACTTCAATGCAAGTCTAATAGAGGTATTTATCAACCGTGGTGCAATTGTGTGCTGGTAAACTACATAACCTCAGGAGTCAGTGAGAGGGGAAAGTGGACACACACACACATAAATACATGCACTCACGTTCGTAAATATGCACTTACACATACACCACATATATACAGACATGCACTCGTATATTCACACTCAAACGCACACACACGCACAATTGCCTATTAGACAGGGATTGTAGGTCTTCCTCATTTGTGATACAATGTCTAGCCGGCTTACTTGGAAATTAAACGCTCATCCACAGTCAAAAAACTGCCGAATTACACAGTGTCCTTTCTTTGATTTATAACAATTTGTAGCTCAGACAGTGTAGAGGTTATTGCTTTTTTGGCCTAGTGTTGGGTAGTGTGAACATTTTTCTTGCTGTTTTTATGGCCTGGTTTTGCAGGACTTGATGCCACAGATGAGAAAATGGTGGCCTGACCTCCTTCATCCCTCTCCCTCTCCAGCCACTGCCTTCTGGTACAGTACATTCCACTAAGATTCATCAGATGTTACGTTACATTTATTTGGCAGATGCTTTTATCCAAAGCGATGTACAATAAGTGCGCACTGAAGGTCATTGGAACAACTATAGCACACAGGTCCGATAAAATACAATTCTCGTTGAGTATCAGTTATCCATGGCCATGACCATCAGATCTGGTTAACGCAGTAAGCATAGGCTAAGTCAGTAAAGTTACAGCAAGTCAAACTAAAAGTGAGGAAATCTCTGGTCGACCACTAAGACTACCCAGTTCAGTAAATAATCCAGCTGTATGGTCTGTGAGTTATAATGTACGCTGTGCGAAGTCATTTTGGATATGTATGTCTGCTAAATGCTGAAAATGGAAATGTATTATTGTGTACTGAATACTAAAGCCGGCTGTGACTATTGCCTTTTTTGCCCTTCCAGGAAACATGAGTGGATGAAACATGGAACCTGTGCTGCCCAATTAGAGAGCATGGACACGGAACATAAATACTTCAGCAAGGCCCTGGAGCTCTACAACAAACTCAACCTTGATGGGTAGGCTGATTGTTACAGCATGTGTTGCTACTGTTTCATACTGTGCTGTTCTTGCTACTATGACAGCACAACGCCTGTTACATAAACTGGATATTATTATTGCAATTATTACTTTGTAACCATGAATGGTCATGATGAATATAAAATGGCTCGGTCTATATTATGCGTAGTAAAAAAATAGTCTCCAGCCTTGTTTGGATATTTTTGATGCCACTACATCTGACTGATTATTATTATGACATACAGTTTCCTCATTCATAGTGATTATTCAGTTAGTAATGTACCTTGTTTGTTTAAGAGGAGATACATTAGCTGTAAATGATGCACTTGTTTACTCCCTTGCAGGGACCATCATTCGCTTTCATAGTGTTCAACAAAGAAAAGTAGTATTTGACATTGTCAGCAAAGACAGGAGTATAGTTGATCAAGATTCAAAACTAAAAAAAAAAAAGAAGAAGTTTTCATTTGCAGGCAGAATTAGACTGTGACCAATGGAAAGAGTGGCTGAGCCAGTTTCAGATTGCTTTCATTCCTTCCAGTTAACAAAAATGTATTTCCTGTTTGTGAGACTGGCAGCTTGTGTGAACTAGGATGAGCTTGGTTTCCATGGATGTTTTGCTGTGCATAACATAACGTAAGACGAGAACAGGCCATTCAGCCCAACACTGCTCGTCTATTCCTACCACTAAACTGTACGTAATGCTTAGTTTATCTAAAAGCTAGATAGGATCTAACACTGTATCTAGCCGGGCCTTGAATACCTCCAGTGTTTCTGCCTCCGCTACATGTCCAGGAAATAGTCCTGCATGGTTCTGTCTCTTGCAGAAGAGCACTTGTGGCTAGACCTGCTGACAGTTTGTGCTGTTATGCGGTTCTTTGTCCTGCATAACCATTTAAATTCCGGTGCATTTTCCAAGCGGCTGCATTTTACCATTTCAGCACCCTGAGGGATCACAACATTGTGCCATCAGAAACCTATTACTCCGTGAGTAAACGCTCATTTCCACAGTTTCTAACTGAGGTCAATTGCCAATATAAAAGACCAGTTGATTGTGGTATCTTATTTTATTTGTAAATCTTGTCCTCAAATTAGCTAGATAGTACAAAAAGTTATTAATGATGATTTCAGTGCATGCCATACCTTTGGCTGGATAGGAAAACAACCTACGTTTGTTTTGTTATTTGTAATTTCTCCATTTTTGTCTGTTTGATTTTAGCTGGACGATATTGAAGGAGCCATCTTAAGTTTTTATAAAGTGAAGCCAAAGATCCAGTGTATCCATCCAGCAACGGTAATTTTTTTCTTCCTTGAATTAAACAGGGGGAATGTTGTGTCAGATATGGACAAGGATTGCAGGCATTAAACCGCAGATAAGAATGAATTCATTTGTAACTTTTTAAGAATGGATGCGTGATTTGTAATTCACTACTTGGTCAGGGTGAATAGAACACATTGTATATCTCAATCTAGTAAAGCCACTGAATCAGTGAACATAGAGGCCCCTGTTTTTTGGACAATCCCATTTTACCCATTTTGCAGAAGTAACAGCGATGGCTGCAGGAATAATTCATGCATTTTATCCATCTTAATTACCTTAGCCTTGTTTGAATGGGAACTCAAGCCAATCAGCCATTGGTTTGAAGAGGTAAAGCTCTCTACACTGTGACTCTGTAGGACCCTCAGTGAAGAGCTCTTTAAATTTCCCTTCAGTGAAGAGCTCTCTGAACCTGTACTGGAGGTCTCTAGGGCTTTAGTGCAGAGATTTGTCAAAGTCCCTGTATCGCAGGTCTCTTGAGTCCTCATTTGTTGTCTGTGAAACCCCCTGCATTTCCCTAGTGGCCATCACAGATTTACACTTTACTATCTGATACTGATGTGAAAAGCCAGTTTGCACATGGGTAGGCACTGCATAACAGTAAGCGAAGGATATGTTTCTGTATAGTGATGGACAAGAAATTAAAACGAATTCAAAAAGTGCCGATTACCAGGACCATCAAGGAAAGAATGTTAAATCATTGTCATTTCTCTTTTGATCCATAATTAGTGTACATAGTTGTATAAATGTGTTGTTTTTCAATTCATGCACAGTGAAGTGTTTGTAAGGAAGAATCAGCTTCTGATGCTTGATTCAAAATGTGGGGGTGAGGGCATGTCATGCCCTTTGCACAGAAGCATTTCTATAAATATGTCTTGGAAATCTACTGTTAATCTTGTCCTAAATCAAGCTGTTCCAGCCTGACATCCATTGAATCCTCAAGGTCCTCATGATTAAATAAATGCAGACATGTACATAACTTCTGCAAGCTTACCAGGAATTTGGAAAAGTGAATCCCTTTGACAGTCTGCAGTAGAAATGACGAATGCTCTTTTTCCACATAGGGAGAACAGATGCAGGTATTGGGGCAAATCGAGATCTGTTTTGACCCAGAGTTTACCTTGGTCGACTGTCACAAGGCTGCAGAGGATCCCAGGAGCGGCCCTAATGACAACCTGACCTCTCACCCCTATGGCGATACAGGGTTCAAAGTGTGTGACAGGTCCACGAAGGTTTACTACCCTCCCGTAAATAAGGGAAGCATTAAGCATCACATGAGAGGGTTCCTTTAAGTCTGGGCCCAGTCTCTGCCATCTATACTCAATTAATACTGTAAATTGAAATGACATCAGCATACTGTGCATTTCAGGTGCTCCAACATGCCAAATGGCAACATCAGTTTTTTAAATTGTGCTGTCTGTGAGCTAATTAGCAGCAGCATTTGGGTTATATGTATAATGGGTATTATTATTCTGAAACTGTCTGCCTTTTATCATTTTGGCTTGGCCTTTGACTTAATGGGACCAACGCATCACATTAAATTCAATTCATTTTCACTTTTTAACTTTCAATGATGTCATAAAATTAAACCACTGTAAACGAGTCATCGAATCACGGATTGGCTCGTTTATTCAAGTTTATTCAGTTATTGGTGGAAGGGGATATTCACTGTTGTTAAAATATCAGTGGAAGGGGATATTTTGACTCTAGATGATTTTTTTGTTTGTTTTGCACTCAATCATGATTGTATAATTGTGTCATTTTTACATTACATTCTTGCATTACATGTATTCAGCCTTTAATCTTTTGGACTTGACTTGAAAAACTCTAGGCGAAAACACCCCAAAAAAACAACAACACATTGCATGAGCATTTCCTGTGCATGAACCTCAAGATCACAGCATTTTTCATTACAAAGTAAAGCCATGTTTATAAACTGCGGAAACGTTTCATGCACTTTGATTTAGTAATATTATGGATGGTTTTAGTTCTTAAGTCATTTTCAGAATTCTTAGTATAAAAAGTTTATATCTAATGAAGTTGTAAAAATTCTTCCTTTTGAATTTTGTGTAATTGTGCCCCGTTTTTAAAAATAAATTTGTTTTTTGGTGTAATTAAACTTGAGTCTTTATTTGTGACTCCACCCAAATATTTATTTACACAGTGCTTCAGAAATTATTTCTTGATTGTATTTTCCCCTTTTTTTAAATTATGGTTTGACTAGAATTTGAAGAACTAATATATTGGAATGAATCCCTGTTGGTGTCAAACCTACAGTTTAAAGCTGAGGTTCTCACGTGAAGGTAGCCAATATTCACCATCTGTCAGAGGAATAATAAAATGGTTGAAGCTTGTATAATTATTCAACACCCACTACAGGCTGCAACGCGGTGCTGATTTAACATGCTAGAAATTGGAAGGTTGTCTAAATTGAGATTTCATTATGACATGGATCATGCAAGATGTATCTATTTAGGACAAGATTAATATTTAATACTTCAAATAGTCAGACTTAGATCAGATGACAATTTTTTTGTTTTTGTTTGTTTTTCAGGATCCCAGTTTGGGAATAGTGGAAATAGGATAGTGCCCTGGATTTTGACTGGATGGTGGAGTTAATGGATGGGAGATTATGCACATGCAGATTTGTGCCAGAAGGTGGCAGCACATTTTAAGGGAATTGCACATACTGTATGCATGAATTCAATCTGCCTGTTTGCTGAGTGTACTGTACAGTACTATGTCCCCCTTAATCAAAGTAGTTGACATTTATCACAGTGCAGTATTTCTTGTTGAATCTGTCTCTCACCTTACATTTAACCTTACGTATTCCATTATTTCTTGTAATACCATATCATGCTGCTGCCACAGGTTGTGAGACTAGCTTAGTAAATAAAGCTGTGGATTTCTCATTTGGCTTG
Organism: Anguilla anguilla; assembly: GCF_013347855.1. Taxonomy (NCBI): domain Eukaryota; kingdom Metazoa; phylum Chordata; class Actinopteri; order Anguilliformes; family Anguillidae; genus Anguilla; species Anguilla anguilla. Next base: position 15,956,175 of record NC_049218.1, on the reverse strand, counting down.
CCCGGGATTGGCTGTAGAGTCCTTCCCAGCATGCAGTGTGCCGTGAAGAATTACGGCTGGGTGAAGCCTCCCAGAGCGCACCCTTATTCCTCAGCAGAGATGAGCTCCATATCCCTGAACACCCCGGTGCTAATGCTGTGAGTGACATTTCCGGGTGCAGTCACTGAAGGAGGAACCAGAGCTTCTGCAGTAGGAAAATATTTCCATCTCTGTCATAGAAAGAGGCTGTAATGTTATTCAAACCAATGCAAAGGTTTGTTGTTGGCAGCAGCATATTGAAATACTTTTTCTCATGCATTTATCAACCTTATACATTTATTAATAGTAACAGTTGTTACGCTTGAAACACTTACAGTATAGTTGAGCTCCTGGTTTGATGAATGGTGTCTTTTGCAAACATTATTTGAATGAATTTTGTATTGTCATACTGTACATATCTATCTAGAGCTTAATATGCTGCCAGCTACTTGCATCCTGCCGTGTGCTGTTGTCATTCACCACTATGTCACTGGGGCTCCTGGTCCTGCTAATGGAGAACTACAGGGTCTGCTCTGTTTGTTTTCGCCTGTTTTGACCCAGCAAACCAGGTGAGATAAGTTGTCTGTGTAATCAACCACTTTAATTGATCCGTTCAGTGCTCAGTGACAACTGAAAGACACTGGATGTCCAGGGCCTGACCTGGGGACTCCTTGGTGTACCATAGAGGTTTGTAGTGACTTTGCTTGTGTACAGATGCTGTTGACTTTTATATGTACTGTATATGCATATACCAGCAGGGAATTGAGACCTGACTCATACTTCACTAATGACTTCTTATTTATCTATTTGTCCGGTCCTGGCCACAGTAACTTACAAGGTCATGTGTGGCAAGATTTGCAGAGCGCTTTGCATTAGCGATGAAAAATCTGGGGCATTATGGACACAAATCAAGATAAAGCACCAAGCCGAAGTGGGGCAAAGATAAGATTCAGCCAATCTGATACCAGGACATAGAGAGTACAGAAACCATTTCATTAGAAAAGCCTCCCCTAAGGTCATATTTATGAAAGTTATAGGCTTTTATAGAGCCGTAGCATTAGCTCTGCTGTGTGCAGTAGCACTGTGATGTTGGGTGCCAGGGTGTTGAATGCAGCTCCGGAGAGTGAGAACCTTAGTCATGGACAGTAAACCAGGGCTCTTTCGCTTTAGCTACCGTGTCCTTGACTTGTCTTCTTGCTAATGTACCTGATGTCCATAAGACTGATAGCCAGTTAAATCACATGGACCATTGTGCTATATATAGACAGGGACTGCTTGCATGCAAGAGTGCATAGAATCCCAAATATACTACAGCCTCATTCACCTGAGTTATGTTCCACACACAATGCAGTAGGTATTGGCTTAGGTATTTGCCAGGGTTGAGCTCTGTTTTTACTGTTACTGCCTATGCATGCAGTTTGTACCTGATTGCTGAGAAATGGTACACAAGTTGGCCATAATTAGGGTGTAAAAATAGTGGACCTCTTACTGTTTTCTGCAGATGGTGATTAATAAAGTTGCTCTGTTTGACCTTAAGTGTCCTTTATAATTCATATTTGCATAGGTAGTCATTTCTAACTTTTTGAACATTTTTTCCCTTACAAAACTTCAGTCGAATCACTTCATCTGTATTCTCCGAGTCTAAGGAGCCAAATGAAATTTGATGGCATTTGCGAAGATTATTTGTACTCCCTTGTTACCAGGGAAGCCTTGCACAGCGATGAAGGTAACCAGATAAATTAACTCGCCGTTGTAAGAAAAAGTCACAATTACGAGAAAAGTTAGAATTCCAAGAAATAACGTCGAAGTGCCAAGAAATAAAGTCAGAATTTCAAGAACTAAAATCTGAATTATGAAAAATAAAGTCAGGTGTGATAAAAAGGTAACAATTGTGAGGAAAAAAGTCAGAATTCAGAGAAATAAAGTCGCAATAAAGCAAACTTTTTTTTTTCTGTGGCGGAAACAGGCTTCCATAGGATAAGTGTCTCATATCCCCAAGACAAGTGCTTATAATTTCTGCAGAGCTTCCGGCAGGATGGGTTGTACTGAGCGGCAAGGAGCACAATGCCGGGTCAGACCAGCTGGCTCTTACGCCCTGGGGATTGTTGGAGCCGGTTCCAGAGATAATGGTTGTTGCTGAGAGCCATTCAGGCTGCCGTTGAAAGCCTTTTTTTTTCACGTTGGCCACATCCGGGGCGAGAGAGGCATCCGACCAACCAGGTTTCTAACCTCCTACCATTGAGAAGGAGAGAGAGGGAGAAGAGGTGCTCGCCATGAGTTATCTCTGCCCTCTGAATGGACCAAGCAGGATTGGGCCAAGGATTGAGGAGAGGCCATGCTCCAATACAGAGGAGACCTCCATCGACAGTGCCTTCGCATCGTGGACTGAAGACGAGGGTGCTTTTGATCCAACCCAGGAGCACCCCAGCACATCGCCTCGGTCTAAAGTAAGTAGCACCAACCCAACACCCCCCTCTAAAGGAGTGCCAGAGAATCACACATTCTCTGTAACAGGTATAATCTGCCTTTGTTTGTTGTGTTATTCGAGTGTTACTGCCTTGCTCTCTGTGTGACTGCAGCTAATAGTTTCTCAGCATTGTGTTTTGGTGAATTTTGACAAGACTAGTGTTACAAGAAATCATAAGTTGTTGTTTCTTGGGGTTCTTTTCTCGCTGAAATTGGTAAAATGATTGATATCCATGATTTTGAGATACTATTTTCTTGCAATAATAAACTGCCAGTCTCATACAAATGTGTCAGGAAAATAAGCCACCACATATCAGAATGTTACAAAGCCGTGCTTGAACGTAGTTTATTCTGACTAGCTGTGGACTTCTGGCTGGCTGTCTGATTAATGTTGTGTGCATTTTCCCTGTACTGTTACTCACTGGTCTAACTGGTGTGAAAAAATAACACTTTGGCAAAGCACATTCTCAAACAGCGCTGGCATTTTACGTGTGCATATTGCTGATGTTATTGGTTACACTGAGTATTCTACTGAAAGACAACATTTCTCTTTTTTTTTTAATTAGCATAAAATGACTGCACATGGAAGACATGATAGGCACTACCAAAGAACAGCTCAGTCTCAGATCAGTGCATTGCACTTAGGGATTTATAGGATGAGTGAACAATGATCACTGCTCATCTTCAGTTATAGATTTAAAAGTGACTTTGAGAAATGCTGTATGGTTCTGCTCCGCTAATTCATTTTAAAGGGAATTTAACACCTTGCTCTTGTATCCTGAAAATTCTGCACTGATTGGGACATATTTAGGTCCCTTAACTTTCAGTTTAGGTACCTAAATAGTCAGGAAATTGAGGCAGTCAGGAAGTTGAGGCAGTGCACAAAAAATATGCTTTTCCCTAGAAATATGTCTTATTGGAGTCATGCTGTGTTTAGAATACATACGGGACATCTCCCTCCAACCTATCACACACAGTTAAATAAAATGTATCATCTTTTCTGTTAAACCTTAAATGTGACGTGAATGTAAATCCCAGCTCATGGAATCCTAGCCACGTAGCATTCCCCACTGTGTCAGCAAACTGGCTCCTTTATAACTGCAGCAGACATACAAAATGCTCAGTAGGATGCAGTGCTGGTGGCTGTGACCTAGGCTCAGCTCTGATTGAGAGAGGATGATGCGGTCCTGCAGAGGAAAGTAATCCACAGAGAGGCCATCAAGGAGCGCATCTTGAGCCTGTGATTGCGTTGGAGGACTCTGAGGCTCTTAAATGGGCTTTTAGGAGGCCCCCCGTGGCCATAGACTGGATGTGTAGCAGCGAAGGTCAGCACATTTGATCAGGGCTATCATCAAAATTTCTGCACACAGCACTGACCCCACAAAATCAGGCCCGGGCTCATTCTCAGTGAGCTGCGTGGTCATGTACTCGCACTGCCACTAGGGGGCACAGAAGATAGCCAAGCGAGGTGAGGGGGATAGGCGAGGTAGGGGGAAGGGGGGGTGGGGGGGGCATGATGCATTCCCTGCCCTGGAGAGAGATTATGATTTATAATTTATGATTTTTAGCCAGCCCTGTATCCAGAGAGATGACCCTTAACAGGAAGTCAGAGGTCAGGCTGGGCATTATAGTAGAGAAATGACACCCTCCCCATTTCCTTCGACCTGCCACTCCTTATGTTATACATGCAGTACTGTAATCACTTTACAGAATAGCAGTTGCCTGTTTATTGTCCTGGCTGCTTGTAGTATCACACTGATAATGGCACAATTAATCCCCACCTCTTCTATTACCAGTTGGGGGAGGGAGTTGTAATTCTTTGTTCAGAATTTCATTTTTATATTTTAGTATCACACCATTGTATTTGTGCCATACATTTAACATATTATGGTTCATACATGTATACTCTAATCACTAAATTGCATTACATGGCCAAAAGTATGTGGGCACCTGACATCCAACATCTCATCCAAAATTATGGGCATTAATATGGAGTTGGTCCACCCTTTGCTGCTGTCACAACCTCCACTCTTCTGGGAAGGCTTTATACTAGATGTTGGAGCATTGCTGCTGGGATTTGTTTCTATTCAGCCAGAAGAGCATTAGTAAGGTCGAGCACTGACTGGCGATTAGGCCTGGCTCGCAGTGGGCTTTCAAATTGATCCCAAATGTGTTGGATGAGGTTGAGGTCAGGGCTCTGTGCAGGCCAGTCAAGTTCTTCCACACTGTTTTTGACAAAACATTTCTATATGGACCTTACTGTGTGCAGGGGCGTTGTCATGCTGAAACAGGAAAGGGCCTTCCCCAAACTGTTAGGGAAGCACAAAATTGTGTAGAATGTGATTGTATGCTGTAGCATTAAGATTTACCTTCACTGGAACTAAAAGTCCAAAAAACAGCCCCAGACTGAGGGGTGTCCAGATACTTTTGGTCATATGGCATTATGCTGGTCTTGTTTTGTGGAAACCCATGAGAAAGGTCCAGATACTTTTGGTCATATGGCATTATGCTGGTCTTGTTTTGTGGAAATCCATGAGAAAGGTTTCATAATCAGTGACTATACTGTCTTGCACAAACAAAACGTATATTCACACCCATCACTAGAAGCATGGTTGTTTAATCTAAATTAAATAAAGGAGAACATGGTTATTATCACGGAATCAAATAATCCGAATAATTACATTAGCATGTCACATGTAATTTGTCTTTTATACGCTATAGTATGTGAGCTACAATACAGATGATAGCTGGGGTGAAATCTCTGTGTGTCCTTGACGGGGATGTGGGCTGCATAATGCAGGCGATCTATACTAAAGATTCTGCACCGCTGATCCATTGGGACCGCTGCTGGGCGAGAGACTTGTGTAATCCTCCAGCGTGCAGTGTGCTCGATGGCTGCCTCGCGACAAATTTCATTTGGATAATTGAGTCTGCGTTGTCCAATGGTGCTGATACATGTATGTTAGATACATTACGTAAGTGCTACAGTGCTGCTTTTCAGGCTCTCCGTTAAATCATTTCAACACACACACACACACACACACACAAATGTTTTTTGAGATGGCCCACATTTCAAGTCCTGTTCCACCTTACGACCGGTTGTTTCATTTTGAATTATGATGAATCCTCCACAGTTCTAACAATAGCTATTTGCCAGCTGCCTGACTTTATCTTCCCACCTCTTCCATTCCATGCAACTCATTCATCCATATTAGCTGTAATGATTTAGTCTTGCATGGTTGAGTGCGCTGACAGTGGTTGACTATTCTGTCAATACTTTCTGTAACAAAGTGTTCATTTTGTGTAAAGACGATGCTTCCACTTAAAATACTTTTACTTTTTAGTTTTTATTTCAAATTAAAATAGTTGAAATAAAGTTAATGGATTGACAATTTAAATGTATTCTATTACAAAATTCAGTTTATCAGAACAAAATTTTCATACAGTGGATATTCAAGAGTTTAGCTGGTTAAAGATAACAGGCTGAGGGATTTTCTGAAATTTCTTGCCAAATCTACATTTCTTCTCTACATAAATGCATTTAAGTTTTGGTCTGTGACTTCATGTAAGGTCTGAGATGAACAGGTATACTGCCCAGGTTCAGGTTCATTATGATGCCCTGAAATGGGGGGACTATGTATAAAAAATGCTGTAATTTCTACATGCTGAAACCAAAATGTATTTAAAAAAATTCCCTTCATATAAAAGCTGAGAACTTGCACTTTACCCGAATTTTAATTGTTTGATTACAAATGTAAAATTGTGGAGTACAGAGCGGAGTCAAAAAAATATGTCTTTGTCCCAAGCATTACGGAGCTCACTGTATATATAGGATCTTCTCTGGCACAGGATCTTAACTCCTACCCTACAAAACTCCCGAAATGGTCCTGCACCCGAGTGCACACCCTTTTCTGCCCTCCCCTGGCTTCTGTTAGCCTACAATAGCCTCAGTCAGACTACGGATCAGGGTGAGATCAGTCGGTGAGGCTGGGTCATCACTTTCTAATTATAGATAAGAACATTGGGAGTCCTTCAGCTGCATGGCGGTGCCTATCTCTACTAAGCATTTCACCTCTCCCTCTAGGCCATTCTTCATCCCGGTCTCATACCTGCCCATGAAATTAAAAAGGAGGTCAGTGAGGTCTGAATTTCAGGGTGAGGCGCTGCGAATCTTTGCAGAGCTATCGCTGTGATTGAGCATGCACACAGTCAAGTATTTTAGAAGTGAGTAGGTGATTGTTTATTACTGGCTGTTGCCGGGGGCCTCCGTGTGGCTTCACACACCTTTATACACTGACTACCTGAGTTCAATCCTGACATCACCTTTGACACTGTTCCTTATGAGACATCAACAAGTTTGACCGTCTCCTTCACCGAAGCTCCTGCCAAACACACCCCAACAAACACCCTCCTTGCGAAGTCACGGAACCCTGCTATCCACACTTATAAGCGATTAGGCCTGCTCTGCATTTCTGCACTTGACCCTGAGCATGCTGGGCTACTACCTGATTAATTCACTCAGGGACCACACCTGGGTGGAAGCACCTGCTTTGATTTGCTTTTTGTCCCTCATTTACCCAAGTGTTTCCACATCTTTGACCTGTATCTGTAGGCCTCATCATCAGCTTCTTAAACTTGAAAAATAGCTGTAAAATTCAGATAGATTCTCAAAACACTCAGTATATCAAAAGAGTCCACAAAGTCATCATGGCATTGATTTGACCACATGGTGGCACTATACACAGTTATTATATTTTCAAACTCTGATCCTTAACAAGAGTAATAAATGAAAACATAAACATTTAGTAGAACATGGAAAACATATAAATCTTCTCTTGATAAACATTTTGAATTTAATATTTATTAAGCTCATCATATTGTATTCCTGGCATTTATTTATTTGTATTTTTTTTACATCGCCCAGGAGACCCTTTAATGTTTTTCCATGCAAATGTGATGCAAAGGCTATTAAAAGACACTTTTTGCTTTAAAACCATGGCTGTAATATGCAATCAGATTGCAGTTCTTCTATGTAATTTGCTTATTACATATAAAATAATAAGCATTAAGGGTATCAGCACAAATGCGGGAATGCACATAAAATAGTATACAAAAGCACGTTTACCCAAGGTATATTGTTTGGCATGATATCCTTCAACACACTTTACCTCCAGTTATTGCTGATCTAGCTACTGTTCTGCAGCCATAATGCTATTGACTTCAAATGCTTTGGTTCTGATATTGAGTCTAACCTCAGCCTACAAAATTCACTCTTTCACAGTGCACAGTTGTAACTGTTTTCAAAGGTGGCAAGATAATTGAGTAACTATACACGCCTCCCATGTTTTGTTTGAACACTCAGCTTGTACTTTGTTGGGTCTCGTAATTAATTTTCTGTTCATAATTGTGAAAGCTTTTTAGTATCTGACCTTCTATCCTAAGAATTTGACCCAGTCCCAAAGTGTCTTTTCTAGTCATGTTATGGTTCCTTACTCGATGTTCCATGCCCATTGCGTAAGTGTTTTCATAATTGTGTCCCACAACCCCCCTCCCCCATTTTATATCTGGATGTTGTACGTTTGCCATGATATTAATTTCAACCTGGATCAGTTCTAAGTAATCATGCAGCGCTTCGGTACGGGTTACAGGCCATACCACTGTAGTCCGCGGTGGCTGCGTTTTGCACTTGGATGTGCACGAGAACACTGCGGAGCTTAGTGGATTCCCCATAGAGGGGCGTTGGAAAAGGTGAGAGAGGGAAAATCTATTATACATGTGCGGAGGGAGAGGACCTCAGACCTGAGGTACACGAGTTAAATCTCGCCAGGTCTAATTTTGTGCGTCGAGACCGCATGCATTGCAATGGATTAGGGGATCTCGGCGCGCATTGCAGCATCGTACGTTATCGTATTAGCAGAAGACGAAGAAAAGGGGATTCGGTACAGTTCAAGAGGCGCAGGGCATAGCAGCATCACTGTCACGCCGGCGCTTAGTTACCACCTCCAGATCGAAGTCACGCGTAACGGAGAGAGATGAGTTGCGAGACGTGTAGCTGCCAATCTTAATGGTCTGCTCGGTGGCTTGGTCTTCTCTTTCTAATTCAGCGTTATGGATTAGCAGAAGGTGACAGGAAAGCAATCCTAAATCCATTTTGTTGTGCGCTGATCTGGATTAAGCGGTGAAGAGACAAAGATTCGTCACAATAAGAACAGAAAAGCGACGATGGACACCAACATGCGGAAATTTGCGGTTCGACGGTTCTTTTCCGTCTATATGCACAAGAAATCACGATCTAAAAGCTCGAGTCTTTGCAAATTGGAGGTTGGTGCCACTTTTTTGTTTGGCGTTGTTACCACTTCTTTTAACTTGTGTGCACGAATACTGTGGTGTGTGTGCAGTGCGTGCTATTGATGCCATAATGAGTACAGCTGTGTTTGTCAGGGGGCGTACAGGTAGGCTACACTATGCTGCATAAAGGTAGATGGAAGTGACAAGTATTTTTCAGTAACAGTGGTTTTAACTTTAGAAAATGCAAACTGTGCATAGTTGGAAATAAGATGCATTGTATCAACGCGTATGTGCATAACCAGTCACAGAAAAACAGACGCATAATTTCCCCACGTGTGTACACGTGTGTTTTTTTATTTTTTATTTGTGGTATTTTCCTCACCGCGTGCCTAAAAACGTCTAACGTGATTCAGAAATCCTGTGATTCTCCGCATGCAAACAGTATTACACGAAACAGTTTCAGAGTTAAAATAAATAACTAGATATACCAATGGCTTCTCATCGTCATGTGCTGTAGTCTAACTACCTGACCTTATTCACCACAGGGGTTGAGGATTTATATCAAGCCTTAACACCTGTATAAAAAAGTTAATTAACGCTTTATGTATTTTACTTAAGATTACATTTATAATAGCTGTTTTCTGGTTCACTTTGGAATGTGGGGGGAAAAAATGTTATCCATGTGAAAAATGTGACCATGAAATTTGGTTGTTGATGGTACAGAAAGCCCTCATGCATATAAGAGATGCCACAATAGAAGTAACAGTAAGCTCTCTCTCTCTCTCTCTCTCTATCTCTCTCTCTCTCTCTCTCTCGGGACCTGTTCCCAACCCGCCTGGGACTCTTTGTTATTCAGTTTTGGGATTTTCTGCTGAGTACTCAAACGTCCCCCCAACAGCATAGATCAAGCCTGGCATACCTGTCGCTGTAAATTAAAAATTTTAACTTCAAAAAACTGGGTCAGGTCCTACGTTTGACAGGTGTGTGAGTAACTAGAGGAGTCCCTAAGCAGGGAGAGACACACTGTGCTTTGAGAGAAGGCCTGCATCTAGCTGTAGGTCTGTGATTTTTTTCTCCTTCTCCCCATTCTGGCCAGCATTTATCAGAGCTAAATAAGTATATCCAGGGAAGAATATTAAATATCATTTAAGTTAACTTTAACCATTGAAGTATTATAAACACTGTGTCATTTTGGGGGGAGAAGCATAACCATCTTTGTTTGGAGTTTATCTGGAATGTATCTCTTGTATGCTTTTCCCTGGTCATTTAATTTGTTTGTACATTTTTTCCAGTGCCTTCAGCATAGATGTTTCTTTGTCAATAAGCTGACAATTTGAAATTCAAACAGCAAAAGAAAAAAATATACACGATTGATTTTTGAACTGAAAATGCGCAGCACAATTCAGAATTTCTGCACCACTCGGATTTTCTTTACTCGATACAGCTCTTTTGTGTCATGACATTTCCAGCTGAGGCTATAAGTGGAAAGTCTCAGCATTCAGCTGGCCTGCAGTGTGTCTAGGGATGAGCCAGTTTGCTGAGCCAGCTGTGGAAATGGCCATTATGCAATCGGTCTGTGAGCACCCCTGCTCTATATCCTTTATGACTGTCACATATTAAGCATCCTTGTTATTAACTTAAATGATTATGTTATTTATATTTGCTTGAAAGGGCCATTTGTATTTAAAATGTAATAATGGAATCATACACATTAGTGGACATATTAATATTTATTAACACATATAGTGAAGTAACCCTGTAGATAAACCTAATGCAGGTGTTGTTTTAAAGTGTCACAATGAAAAATGACTAATTAAGTAAGCTTAAAAACAAACATAGATTTGTTTATAATCCAATATAAAAAACAGAAATGTATAGGTAATTCTAGGCATCTTGCGTTAGCCTTACTCACTCTGCAGTGTTACCTTAAGCGGTACAATATATTCTTTTTGCCATAAAATGAAAGGTCAAGAAATAAAAAGTAATAGTAATGAAACCCTCTTTTTCCATGACGTATGGTATCCAGCAGTCTCTATTGATTTTTGTTCTATTGCCATATTGATCTTCCAGAGGCTTCCTGTTTGGTTGGCCTCCCCTCCTCGCTTTGTACAGAGGGATTAAAACAAAACCTTCCATGAATTATGGATTCCTGTGTAAGTATCCTGTACATGGAAACTCAATATCCATATTCAATCTTTATCTCCAGGAACATATTATAGTTCCATGCAGTTTACTGCTGATCTGTGCTCATAAACATGCCTATCTGTGGAATTAAGGCAAAAGTCTCGGTCAGATAGGTCATGAGATGTGAGCCCGTCCTGTTTATTAATTTGGCCCTCAACTGCAAATACAAATAAGCCCCAAAGACATCTGTTCATTACAGATCCCCAAAGCCAACTCAGTCTTTCTCTATAGACTTTCATCAACTTTTAGAATGGAAACATCTGAATTTAGACATGAGAAATATTCCAAATACGGTACTTTTACATGTTTTATTGACATAATTTAAAGTAACCTGGTCATGATTTAGGCATCAGTCATTTTACTTTGCAGCAGGTATGTTTTTGTTTTTAGTAAGTTCAACGTGAATAACCGAACGTATAAATTTAGTAACTTCCTAAATGCTTACACCAAACTTGGTAGCATTTTTGGATTAGGAGTTTTCTCATAAAATATATGACCAAATGATCAAGCTCTCATTCTTCCCCGATACTGTTAAAAAATGCAGGCTTTAGATGAAATTGATAAGTGAAATTTAAAAATGAAAATGAAAACTTCTACACTTTAGGCTGACCAGATGTCCTCTTGTTCTCTGGACAATTTTCTTCTTTTTAGGGCCAAAATATCGCTCCATGCAGGATTTTTAGGTTCCTAAAAATGTCCAGTAAGATTATGAACAAATAGCTTAGTATTATGTCCTAACACCTGCCTGCCCACCCCTGTCTTTTTTTAGCTGCGACCGCAGCTCTATAGCTCTGTCGGTCAGTCGGTTGGTCCTCAGGTGTACCACCCCGTAGTGCCCACAGTTTTCGCCCCAGGAGGCTGAAATTTGGCATGGACGTTGGTCATGACCGAAGGTTGAGCTGAGTAACTTTCAAGGCCGACTGACCAAGGGGCGGGGGGTGGCGATGGGCGTGGCCTATAACAAAAAGGCGCATAACTCCCGAATGGATTCACAGATTTGAACAAGATTTTGTGGAAAGGTTGGTCATGAGCCAAAGAAGAGGTCACGTGTTTGTGTGAGGGTGTGTGAGGGGGCGTGGCCTATCACAAAAAGGCGCATAACTCCCGAATGGATTCACAGATTTGCACAAGATTTTGTGGAAAGGTTGGTCATGAATGGATGCAGGCACACATGGATGCATGCGTGTTTGCGGTCGCAGCTATTGCAGATTCGCACTTGTTTAAATCCAGTTTATGGTCATCCTAGTACACATCCATGCACACAAGTCCTAGGTTTGAAAATGGGCCTCTTTGTAGACATGGAGCCTCTCCCAGCATGCACTGGGCCAGAGGCAGGAATATATTCTGAACAGCTCACCAATCCACCAGAGGGCACATACACCTTTCACTCATACATTCATGCTTTTATGGGTGATTTAGAGTCTCCAGTTAGCCTGACATGCATGTCTTTGGACTGTGGGAGGAAACCCAGAGGTACCCAGAGGAAACCCACATGGACACAGGGAGAACATGCAAACTCCACACAGAAAGGCCCCAGCCAGGATGTAATGAAAGAAAAAAAAATGTAAAAAGTTGTGTAAGTCGCTCTGGATAAGAGCGTCTGCTAAATGCCTCTAATGTAATGAAGACATGGGGAGCACAAATCATGCTTAGCTGTGAAAAATGAAAATGAAACAAGGTTTTCATTCAGTACATTATTGATATTTATTGTTTTGAACTGAAACTCTTAATTATTTTCTTTCTTAATATATTCGAAGAAACACTACAGGCAAAAAGACAAAATGAATACAGATGATGAACAACGAATAGAAACATAAAATAAGTACCTAATTTACACTGGTTTAGTCACTAGTTATGAAATATATCTCTCAAAAGTACCATTCCTCTTTTACTTTAAGTTCAGGATAGGTTAAGTTGACCCAATCTGTATACAAGCCTTAATCAATACACCATTTCACTCTCTGGGATGTTTTTTACGGGTGACAACAGGCCTAATGCCTAAAAGAAGATTATTATTTTCAATACTGGACAGGTTGGCAGTAGGATCAAAAACAGTGGGGTCAGCTTGAGTCTCCTGTTGCAAAATATCTGAACATTATGGTAATATAGTATAGTTACTCTGTATGTATTTTGAAGTGAATTATGATGATCTGACCATAATATTTTTGGTGATTCTTTAGATTCTTTTAGTCTCTCTTGCTGTCAGCAACAGTTGTAGAAACGGTGTATTTTGAAGACTAAAGTGGTCACATTGATCAATATGAATACAACAGTATTTCCCATACACTGACTTTATTTTGGTGGCCCAACGAAATATATTTGCCCCCACCCAAAAAGAGAAATTCAGTAAACTCAAACCACATTAAAAAAAATTATCAAACTATCAAACACCCCATATCACCCATGTGTAAAAGTAATTACAGGTTTTCATAGAATAATCTGTAGCTCACCGATTGTTGTTTTGTCCATGAAATGCAACATTAAAACATAATAAACCCATCCAGGAGATTGTTGTTGCTGTTTATAGCTTACTGTAGGTGTCATGTCTGGCTCACCAGAGTGCAGTGGACTGCTGAACACATTAAGTTTTGAATTTAGAACCCTATTCCTTTTCTTTGCTTTATATTGACTGCTTTATATTCTACACAATTTAAAGGCTAGTTCAGACCAAATATTCACAATGCAACAAGTTGCACCAGAGACTCTTTGATAAGAGATTCATCTGTAGGAGCAGACAGCATAATGCCATTCAGTAGCGTTAGGTTAGTTTTTTACAAAATATATTGCACTTTGCAGCTCAAACTCAGATACAGAGTGCTTCCCATTACTTTTCCCTCCTCACCTCCACTCCCCCACTACTGCTTGTCTCCTACCTGGAAGTATGTGGAGGAATGAAGGGGAAGAGATGAGTGGATGAAAGAACACACAGCAAGATGAAAATATATTTAGATTAGCTACAGCTACACACATGGTGTGCCGCTGCACTCAAAACCGGTTCTTTCACTTGGGCGCACCACCTAACATCCTGCATTGATTGTGGCATGTTAATACTTTTAAAATATCTCTAATCAAAGCATTGATTGCTGCTCACAAAAACATGAATTTGAAAAAGAGCATTAATTTACATTGTGTACAGCAGAGAAGCATCAGACTACCTCTTCAATTATGTAATTACCTTGGAGGAGTCATTTGTCTGATATCCCTGTAATCAAATGAGCTACGGCATCCTGTGAGCAGTAATCTGTTGGTAGCTGAAGCAGTGCATGCTGGGATCAATAAGAAGTATGAAGACACCAGTGTGATAATTAGATTCACACAGAGAGGACAGATGCCCAGGGGTTACCAAGTCAAGCTTGACTGTGACTTGTTTAAACAAGCCTAAGTTTCAATGCTGCACTGAATTGATTTGCTCTAAATATTCAAATGTTTCAGCAAGGAAGCCTTGAAATGCTAACATCAGCCACGTGTTGCTACCTTGAAATGAATGGGATTTGTAGGCCATGCAAGCTTAATTAATTAGGCTGAAAGCGCATTCTCTTACTGACTGGTTGATGCACGTGGGCGGGCATGCATGAGCATGTGTGTGTCCAGTTCAGATTGATTATATAATTCTGACCTGGTTGGTAGGGGAGTGTTGTGTTCCCAGCGCTCTCAGATTAGCATGTTTTCCCAGGTTGGGTTAACAGAGGAAGGTGAAGAACAACACCTCCTTTCCAGGTTCAGTCTTTACCTGTATACCTTTCAAAGGCCCAAAACTTTCACCAATGGAACCTGGTGAAAATGCTGTTCATATTTCCGTGGTCACTGTTCATTAGTATATTTTCATATGTCTTATTGAATTTATGTCATATGGACAGTTTAACATGGATAACATGTATCAGAAGTGAATGACTATTTCAAAAGAAACCATTGTCAGAATATTAATTTCTGCCATCACTTAGTAAAACAGAAAAAAACTTAGGAAACTGTTGTTTGGACATTCCGGGCATTTTAACTATACCCTTTCAGTGGCTGTTCAGCTGACAAAACAATTTCAGCTATGTCAACTAAATGATTTACATTCGGTAGTAATAGATGTTAGTCCAGAAAAATGAAATTAATTTCAATCTCCATACAGAAACTCACATTAAATCACAGCTATGGGGTTAAACCCCAGATACTGCAGTTCCACACAGAGCAGCTGTAAGCACCCTGTAGCGTTTACTAGTCAAACTGTTTTTGCGATTGCTTCTGTAATCCAAGGGGACATTTGGAATCTGCAGATTTATCCTAAACAGCTGGTGACCTACATCAAGAAAAGCATAATGCATGATGCACGATTGTCTTAGTCATAAATGTCATAACATGATAGCAATAAAAGGAGAGATGCTTGTTTTTTATGGTCCTGTACAAAACCACCTGAACATTGCTTACTTAAATGATTGATGATGAGAATCAGCACAATAAATCACTCCGATAGGTTTATTGCTGTCAGCCGACTCCCTTAGTCATATAAATTTCCCAGTAAACTACCGATAAATTAAAGTGAATTGAATGTGGCTGCCAGGTAGTTCCTTGATGCACATACATTTTTAGTAGCCTATACATTAATAAAATATAATACAAATAGAAAATGAACGGTTTTTCAAATGTAGCTCATATTCTGCCCATCTGAAGGTGTGTACTTGACATGCAAATAACTCCACAACCATGTCCAATATTCAGAAACTGTTCATACCTTTGGATGTCCCTTAATAAAGGTGATATACCTTCTTGTATCAATCCAGACAAGAGCACAGGAATGTTGAGACTGACAAGCATGTGAAATTCAGCCGACCTTCCTTCGTGTTGGATGGATGTTCACTTTGGAAATTGATTCAAATTTTATTTGAGTCAATTATATTTGCTTCTTGAGGTTTATTGAACAAAAATGTTCGAGAAACATTTTCATTTTCACTCAGGCTTTCTATGCAGTGAATGTAATATATGGGAAGTAACCAAATGATTTCATTCAGCTCAAACTAGAAATTGATTGCTTACATGCTGTGAAATTTAATATGTGTGTCATGCAATTCATGTATTACTGAGTTTAAATTCATATATTATGTAGAACATTTATCTCTTTATTTATCCTTTAACAAGGCTTAGTTGTTGTATTTCACCCGCTAGTACTATATGAAATTGATGAAAAAATAAATTGAGGTGTAAATAAGTAATTTTTTGTTTGTTTTCCCCGAAGCAATTTTTTGTTGTGTCTGGGTAATTGCCGTACTTCTGCCAATTCTGAATTCCTTTAATTTTTTTACAACGCCTGGCTTTTTTTTCCGCATGGGGAAAGCTATCTGTTACAGCACAAAATACATCTGGGTTTAGAACAGCTGTGTAACAACCTCCTGCTAAGTGATTAATTCAAGAATAAAGACATATTGCACTTGTATTGTTCTTATAGCCGAACATGTAACAAGCAGCAATGTTTTTTAAAGATTCAGAACTGTACCATAGGTAGCTTAAAGCACAGATGATTGTGTACTTTAAAATATTAGGTTTTATTTTATTTTAGACTTTCGCTGTAAACCTACTGGCCATAGAAAATAAATAAAAATCAAATGGTAATTTACATTTAGCACTGTATTTAATGCAGTAGTGAATTGTAGGTTGTAAAATATTAGTGGCTCTGATTAATACAATAGCATTGTGGCTAGTGAGTAAGATGGCATTTGCCGGCAATAAACTCTCTCTGACTAGCTTACTGTAGCTACCATTTTTAAAGGGCAATTGCCCTCACTGTTTCAGCCTGGCTACACTTACTACACAATTTTGAAAAAATGCTTCCTGGGGTGAATGGAGTGTGTCCATCTCATTTGCATAAAGTAGACATTCAGACTTTTGCGATGTTTTATTCATGGTTATAAGTGTAACACAGCTGAATTGCAGATTATTTCCACTTTAAATGACACATACACTTTGAATGGTCACATACCCTAAAGGCAAAATGAAAAAACACAGGGCCAAGTTACATTAAATGATTTAGGAAACATTGGGTAGCATTCCTTTGGAATAGAACTTGCTTTATTAGTGTGAGCTATGACTGGCAATATTGTGTGTGATTTTAAAAAAAATATCAAACCTTTTAAAGGCAGGTCTAGATTTTCCTAGTTTTAATTCATGATTTATAGACAGTCCTTTGTATGTGTGAGTAACTTGCCACTTTTGTACATTGAAAATGTGTTTTTGGTGAGATTTACAACTGGTTTGAACTACCTGGTAACAAATCAAGACTTTTATGTTCCAGTAAGTTTCCTACTTACATCTTGGCTATAATGTGAGGCATTTAGAAACAATTTAGTCTGTTCTCGATAAGCATGAATAACGTTGGCCATCTGTACCGCGCAACTTTCTCTCAGAAGGAGGGAAGTGTGAAAGTTAGAAAAACAGGGAGGAAGCTTAACACCTCCACAATCCTGGAGAGATTCACACCACGGACTCGCAGACAGCCTGCCCATCACGTCACCTTCTCAGAGCCAAAATCTGTTCGGCTGCCTTGTCACACGCTGACTGCAGAATCAAGATTATCCATCGCGGAACCCACTCTGTGTACAATTCCATGCTATCCTGTGGAGCACTGGTTTTTAGACCTTTAAATATCAGGACCCAAATTAGAAAATGTTTGTTTTAATATCAGGATCCAAAATACCTTTCAGGAATCTGTCAAATACACATACTAGCATAGCCTGGTGAACTGCAGACTCATTCCAGGACCCAC
This sequence comes from Anguilla anguilla, assembly GCF_013347855.1. Lineage (NCBI taxonomy): Eukaryota > Metazoa > Chordata > Actinopteri > Anguilliformes > Anguillidae > Anguilla > Anguilla anguilla. The sequence continues at coordinate 15,938,477 of NC_049218.1, read as the reverse complement.
GTCATGCACTCCCTTGACCCATTTTGGGTCCTGACCCATACTTTAAGAAATACTGCTGCTGACATTTCCAAGCTGCTGGGTCTCTACCCAGGTTTATATGAGCATTAGTAACAAACAATCTACCACCACTTGATTCAGCATGGAAATATCTGCCAGTCCTTCAAATAAGATATTGAAAGCTCCATGCTGACTGTTGCTTACTAGCTAGGCGTTACAGGTGTTCCTCTGCTTTTGATCGTTTGCCTTTCATCAGTGGTGCTTCAGTAGGCTGCGGTAAGCTGTTGATCTATGGACTGTGAAGCATCCCATCCTGTTCCCTATCCTGCAGGAGCAGTTTGGGAGTAACGCGCTAAGCTGTCCCCACACTTCCCACATCCCCCTCCCCCCTGCCGAGACTCCACTTTAAGGACACTTATGTTCGCCCCTCCGCTAGCTTTCTCGTACCCAAGCAGTTTTCGAATGTGCAAAAAGCCCTTGCGGTAATGTGCTCTCTCTGTAGGGGGCTATCAGAGGGGCAGAGGGTCTATCAGCCAAGGTCATTCTTTGTGAGACTCGCCATCCAGAGCCCGCTGAGTGTGAAGAACAGGCACTGCTAATGTGGATCCGTACACTCGGGAGTCATGTGAAATCCATTCAAAGCGGAATGTGCATTTCGTAGCCTTAAGAGCAGGGGGCCAGGGAGCCACTTGCCTACCAACACTTAAAGGCAGTTAAGATTTACTGCAGTTGGCAAACATTGAATTCAAAATGTAACAGCCTCTCATAGATACAGTGTTTAACAATGTTTAACAAGAGATTAATGATCACTGTATTACTGTGTTCACATGGCAGCCTGTGGACCAAATGTGGCCTGCCAAAGACTAATTTGACCCTTTTGATGACTGAGATGAAAACATTATTATTCATATTTATCAAACTGTGATGATCTGTCTTGTACTGCAGTAACGTCAGGATACCTCCCACTACTAAAGAATCATAATTATTAACTGCATCATTTGAGAAGGCATGTACTTTCTGTTTCCAGAAAGAATGCATCTTATTCATATATTATTTAATATTGTACAGGACGTGGAACATTTTTGGCCTATATGCACTATTTTTAAATAGAGTCTGGCCCCCAGGAAGAAGTCATTTTATTTTCCTTGCCCTATGCCTCTTATGCCAGTCAGGGCCAGGTCACAGAAATCTGACCCAGCCTTGGATGACATCTGGCCAATCTTCAACAGCCATGTTACATCAGTACAAATATTTCATCACACAATGCCATATAAAATTCAATGAAAGTGCAGATAATTAATTACAACATCTGTGTAACTCCAAATAAGTCAAATAGAAATCATGTGTTACCCTGGATTCAATCAACATATGTCTTTAACTGTTATCCAAGTGAATGCAAGTTCTATGTTTTACATTTATTTAGTTGATTACTTGATTCACAAACTTATTTTATACTTATTTGAGTCAGTAAGTTAAAGACAGATGTTGATTGAATGCTGTTTTTTTCCCCAAACCCTGGACAGAACTTTCTTCTGTTTCTCTCACAGGATGATGGCATTCTTAAAGAAATCGACATCAGCCACCATGTCAAAGAAGGCTTTGAGAAAGCAGATCCTTCACAATTTGAACTGCTCAAGGTATTAGGTCAAGGTTCTTATGGAAAGGTAAGAAACGGTTGCACTGATGTTACATAAGTCTGCATATTTCAACCTCAGAGATAAGAGGCCTGTAATGAAATGTCAGTAAAATGAATAAAAAATCAGATTAGTAAAAATCACTGCTCGTGGAATAGGCTTTATAGCCTGAAAGCTGATCTTGGATATGTTGAATACCAGGTAAATGGATCTGTGACCTTGTACAATACAATATTACCCTATTGTAGAAATACTGAAATATCAGAATCAATAGTAGAAATTATTTTTACATAAAGCAAAGCAACTTGTTATGCAGAGAGGGTCATGTAGAGTTTGACAGCAATATTGCAACATTATTGAAAACACAATTCTAATTGTAAATTATAACAAATATGTTTTTAAAAGGAAATGTATAATATACTGTAAAGACTATAAAATCTATATACATGTTTAATATGGCGCAGGTTTCCCCCATAACTGTATTGCACACACTTGATGGTTCTGATAGTTATTTATTGTAGGCCCAAACAGCAGTGGACCCATGTTAATATCCATTTCTTCTGGGTTTTGAATGCAAAAGTGATACAGTGAGGTACATTGCAGGCTGCTGTATTCCTGTTGTATTCTTGTAGTATATGCTTAATTACATACAATTTTTAGTCTTTTGACTGATGCTCTTATCCAGAGCGACTTATATACAGCTAACATTCTTTGCATATAATCCATTTATACAGCTGGATATTTACTGAAGCAATGTGGGTTAAGCACCTTGATCAAGGTTATAATGGCAGTGGCTCACCTGGGAGTAACACCAACAACCTCAGTGTTATGAACCCATAAAAAGTAAAACTTTTCAGTCAAATAAGTTCAAGAATTTACTGTGTATAATGTACAACAAACAAAAAATAAGGATTTTTTAAATAGCATAAAAGTGTCTCCAACAATACATTCCCTGCCTTGAACACTTTTCATGGATTGAAACACTGTGAGAGACATATGCTGGGTGTTTAACTTTCTATCTGCATAAACCTCCAAACTCTTAAAGCTCAAGTGCCCTTGAAAGAATTTGTGCTGCTCGTGCATTGTCTCAGAAACAATAGAAATGCATCAAATTGATCTCTCATGAATCATTCTGTGATAACCTAAAACCTACAATTATGGTGTTTATGTTTTCAAAAATAACACAATTGTTCTTTTTGTAGAGTACTGAAATGCAGATTTATCTGCATTTAGCCTTTTGAAGCAGAAAATTGCAGCATCCTGTCATTCCGATGACTAACACATATTTGTCAACAGCAATTATGGTACTTATGTCAAGTCCAGATGAATGATTGGACCCATTTAAACATCTCTCAGAGCAACGCTGGTTTATTTTTAATATTTTAAATGTTTTTTCTGTTTTTGGAATTCCCAATGAGAGTTGGCATCCTCCATCAGATTCAGTTAGCACAGATTAAGACACTGTTCTCACGAATATGTGCAGTTCGCCTTTAGCTTCTTTCAGAGCTGAATTCAGCCTGCTAACCTGCTCCTGTTCACCATATGACATAGCTACAGTGTGCTAGCAGGATGGGCCCCTAAGATGTCACTGTTTCACTGGCTTTCAGTCTCTTCGGTCTTTTTAAAATCATTTCAATAGATTTAAATCACCCCCCCGCCTCTTAAAACCAAAAGAAGATCTACTCATCTGCAGTTGACATGGAGGTGAACGTATATAAGTTACAGTAAGCCACCCTTCTGGGATAATTGTGTGGATCCACTGAAAAAGAGTCACAAAGCTTCTTCACATATACACAATTTTCAGGATATTTGGGGTTGTGATTTGTGATCTATAAATGAAACAAGCATATAAGAGATTTAAATTCAATTTATTTCATTCCTTATGCATTTTATATAATGCGTGAGCATAATACAAGGAACTGTTTGCATGCTCAAATTGTGCATGAAATACATGCAAGTTCTATAAATGAGGCTCCTGGTGTGATCAGTCAGATAAGGCATATACACACCATTGTCCAGACTGATGGCTTGAAAATTACTGTCTGCAGGCTGACTAGCACTCAGCCAAAATGCCTGATATTCAATCATCAACAATCCTAAATATCCTCAGGTTTGGAACACTGCAGTCATTGTTATTTATTGCCTTTTGCAAACCCTGCAGGTTAAACTCTGCCCTTGGATGTAAGCACAAGGTTTGCATATCAATTTCTGTTTTATATTCATTGAAAAATCCCCTTCACTCGAAAACAATTTGGTGTCAAGGTGAGCTCATACAAAACAGCTCCTGTGCATTATTTAATGAAAAAACAAGTTCTTTGGCTGCTTCTTTAGTCCTCTAGAGATTATGATGATTTGCTCTCTGCTGTTTTTTAACATGACTGACAGGTGTTCTTGGTGAGGAAGATCAAAGGTCCAGACACAGGGCAGCTCTATGCCATGAAAGTGTTGAAGAAAGCCACACTGAAAGGTAAGACGTCTGGAACAAAATAAAACGTGACCTATGATGCAGTGGAGAATATATATATATATATATATATATATATATATATATATATATATGTACAGTACTGTATATATTTTTAAAACAGCGTAGACTCTTGTACCGTCAGTCGATGGCCTTGTCATGATCTTTTTATTTATTTATTTATTTTATACGGGGGTGGTGCATGAATCTTTTCAATACCATCTCACCTTTTCTGTGCAAACCTGGCTAATCCGCCACATTTTCTAGTGCATTTCTGGGTCTCTGGAAAGTTTTGACCGAGGGGCAGTGCCATGGCTGTGGTAGTGTGAAGCGCTTTCTGAATCTGGAACTCAGTCATAAGTGGCTTTAGAAAGGTCAAGCAGAACTATGGACTATTTTATTTGCAAGGGTTTCTGAGCACAGAGGCCTTTCTAATGGTAACAGAAATGTCACTGGGCTTGTTATAAATACCAGCTTTGTATTGCTCATTGTATTGTATTGTTTTGATTTATTTCAGTTCTGTGTGTAAGTTTGTTTGAAGTGAGTCGTGTGAACACTTCACTGGCAAATGTACCAAAGCCAGCCATATTGGGATTAATCAATCTTGGTCTTTTTGGAAAGTGAAATCAGTAGGTTATTTTTGGAATATTCTCTGTATTGCAACGCAGAATCAGGTTTTTCTCATGTAGAATAAAGAATTTGATTTCATTCTTTCTTCAGTTGGGCCCGTTATGAGTTCTGAATCTTAACAACTTCCCCATTCCTGTTGTAAGGGTTTATCTTTCTGCAAATTACATTAACCATGTTCAAATTTACTGTGCTGTAAAAATAGATAATGGCTATATTTCTATCTCAACATTGCATTGATATGCTTTGAGTGCAGCCACCTACTCTATAATTGTAACCATGGTTACTGCCTCTTGTTTTATGCCAAAACAGAGTCGCTCTTTAGAACTGTCACTGGGCGGATTCTCTCAACACCATATGTCAAGTGGTAACTGAAGTGGCTCAACTTCAGAATAAGAAGCAACAGAGACTGTCTGCAGAAACAGGGAGTCACAGCTGGAGGAATACAGGAATCCCATGGGAATGTAGCTCCAGTGGTGGGGATTGGTTGAGTGCATTCTCCAGTCCTCATCTGTTCACCTACTGCTCACTCACTCAAATCATTACGCAGTCACTTCCATTGGGGGAGGTGTTTTCTGAACCGAGACTTGACAAAACGTCCATTGAATGTGCGAGCAGTTGCATGTATTAATTTGTAATGCTGTTTTGCTTTTGCACCTCATTTCTCTTTTAACTGAAATCTCTACAGTTCCACCACGGCACTGTCAATGCAGGAAGACTGGGAGAGTAAGGAAATGGCTTTATTCATATATCACTGTACAAAGGGAAAAAACATCAAAGGGGGATTTTCAGGACAGCCCTTGTTTTGGTTTGACAGCCATCTGTACCCTGCTTTTAACCTGTTCTCTTTTTGTGACTCACAAAGGTTGTAAAAATATTTTCATATTTTCAATCTGCACCGTAACAACAGTATTAGAATGAAAAGGCTGGTTTACACCAGGAAAATACAATTTTTTGACTGAAGTATTCTTTTCTCCAGTCAGTTATTATTTTATTATCTTATTTTGTTTTTTAAATCTTGATGGTATCCCCAAATTTGCTCTGATATGGCATATTGTTTAGTCATATAGTCCACAGATATTCCATAGCATGAGAAGTGTTTTCATTGGCCAAGGTCCAAGGCCCCATGCCCGTATTTCCAGCTATGTAAACGTGTTTTCCCAGGATTACCCAGAATCTCCACTGTGGGTGATCTGTCACCTGATTAGGCTGCACGAACCTCATGTCATTCTTGGTCTCTGCTCGCATTCAACCGCACTGCACTTAATATTGTTGTAGAACATGGTCGGCAGCTGTTAATTTCCCCTGTTCCCTCCCGTAACCTGGGAGACCTGCAGGCCCCCATCAGCAGTCAGTGCAGGTGTTTTCCATTGTTGTCCTTAGGCCTGTTATGGAGCACAGCCTGCTTGAACACCGCCTTTTCAGCTCTCTGGACACTGCCCTCTGTGCATTTTCTCATAGGGGGGTTTCAACTGTTTCTTTTCCTTTTATTTCTCACTGAAAGAGAATAAATAGACCTGTAGTAGATTCACATGATTAGCATTGATCCTGTTATTCAGCATGCAGCAGCAGTGGTTCGATCTCATGTAACAGTGTGATATTTTATGAATTTATGAGGTGTGCTGCTTGATTCTTTATATTGTTTACATGTGGGTGAAATTAATTAGAAAAATGTTTTAACTGAAGATATTTTAAGAAGAATATGCAGTGTAATCCAGTGTAATAGCTTTTGTTTAAACTTAAATTAGACTGCAGATTGTAGAAAACATTATCTTTCACAAAACAATAACACCAAAAAGGACCTATTAAAATATGTTTAGGTAGGCTTTCATGTTCAGTGATGAAGGTGTTTCAAGAACTCAATACAAGGAAATGTTATTGAATGCATCAGAAGGAAGCTCATTAAAATGGGAAATTGTAATCCTTATATTCCTAGCTGTGTTTATAAAATATGAACAGTGCTGGAGCCTCTCACTCCTATATACTTCACTGAGCTATTTACATAGTTTACTCATTTTCAATGGATAATATTGCTGCCTTCTTTACTGTATTATCGGATACTGAATCAGCTGTTGACGAAACATATCCTTGTCCTCAATGAGTCTTCTGAAACATACTTCCTGGAGGGTTGATGTGTCTGCGGCTTTCTATGATTTCCTTTAAATGAGCTGCCAGTGAATCCCTTGGGAACATGGTGTGGACTCTTTAGCCCATAAAAGACTTAAATGAATCACTGGTGCTGAAAAACACTGAAAACCAGCAGACACTATGGCCCTTTGGGGCTGGATTCTGACACCTGTATTATAAAATATTGCAGTCAGTAGCCATCTGTTTTACAGTGCCAATAGCATGCCAAATTGCTTAACACCAAGTGATTCATGGTCTGGAATTAGCTCCCATTTTTTTAAATTGCACTCCTACAAAAGAACAACCTCTTAAGGAAATCGCTGGCAAATTACATTTTAGCAGAAATACTATAAACTATTATAGACTGGTCATACATTGATGATACTGAAATTTGCATTCACAGGAGACAGATGGCTATCTTGTTATAATTCTTGGGATTTTCTGCAATTAAAAAAATGAAACTTGCATATTTCTTCATCAGCAGTAGTTTCTCTTTTCAAAGGGTGAGTGTACATGACATGGAACATAACTTCCACTTTGACGACAGACACTCATCTTATTATGTCCCATTTCCTCACCACACCTCCACTCTTCCTATCTGTCTTCTCAGTGCGGGACCAGGTGCGATCAAAGATGGAGAGAGACATACTGGCAGAAGTCAACCATCCCTTTATTGTGAAACTGCATTACGGTGAGCCCCTTGAATTGCACATCTCAGTGCTCATCTCTTCTACAAGCCGAACCTTCCTCTGGCTTAAAACACAGTCAGAATTACAGTTTAAAAGACATATGCTGTACCACTCTATATCTAGACAGCTGCTTTCTGGACATGTACTTGTAATCAATCTTTGTAAATTTGAGGCCTTTCCTAAACTCATCCTGGTGAGCAGTCATCCTGAATGACATGCTTACATTTCAAGAGTAATACTGAAGTCCCTGTATTATAATCAATATTTGAGTGCTGTAGGTCTGGTTAAAATGTGCTTCATACCAGGTTGTCCACCACAAGTGATTCAGGCAACATTTTTCATTAACTGCACAATTGGATTTAGCGTTGCTCAGGAATGGGAGGGTTTCTGTCAGCTGGAGTGACATCGCACTGTACGCCAGCGACACCAGCTGGTGCCATTTTACATGCAGTGCCCCTCTGACTCATGTCTGTGCGAGCACCACTTGCAAACTGTGAGAAGAAGCGGTGGCTGACGTCATGTGCTTTGTAAGAGTGCATATTCTTTTCTGCGCTCTCCCACATCGACACCGGAGGTTGCAATGAGCATAACAGCGTGAACAGGATTGGGCATTCCAAATTGGGGAGAAAAGGATTAAAAAGCATTTTTTAAAAATGAAAATTGTGTCATTAACTTTAACTTAATAAATCTGCTGGTGATGGTGTTTTCTTCCTTGGCTTTGCCGATGGTCGAACTTTGTTGTGGGGAGGCGGGGCTGCTGGCAGGAGCCATGTGAATGTAGACCTGAAGTAGCCATGGGATAGAAACAATTTCTGTACTTTATTACAGAACCGTGTAATAAACCAGCACTTGCATTCCCCCTGATAGGCAAGTGCCATGACTGAAAATATCTGCAGAATGTCATCAAATATGGATTGAGTGGGTCTAGCAAATATGATTTCATAGATTGAGTTGTCTCTGTGAATATGTTTTGATTTCACTGTGAAGCCCAATGTCTTTGTCTTAATTTTGTTCCCCTCAGCCTTCCAGACAGAAGGGAAGCTATATCTCATTCTAGACTTTCTAAGAGGGGGGGACCTCTTCACTCGACTCTCCAAAGAGGTGAGTGTCTCTACAGCCTGTGCCAGCCTTCCTGATTGCCTTGAGAGATTTTTCTTTCCTACCCTGTGCTAGCACATCAGCAACAGTATTCATCTGTTTTTATGGGGCTCTTGTGCTTAATGGTAATTACAGCTTGATTAACCTGCCGTTGAAAAGAATTACATGCAGCGTAAGTATAATTATCATTTCAAGCAACATTTTTCAACTCCCGCAGAACAGAGCTCTGCTCTTGATCAAACATTACTTTATAAATAAGGAAAGTGTGCTAATCTGATCACTCAGTTACGAATATTTAAACAGAATTGTTCTATGAGATTAGCTGTAATGCTTTTGTTAGGGTATGCAGTGGAATTCTTAACAGAACCTGCAGCCATATGTGTAATTGGCACTTGAATAATCTACATGAAAGCTCTATTAGTCTGCCTGCTTTTGAAGAGAGCACATGCTTGTCCATGCTGTCCTGGATCACTAGCAGAAGTTGCAGCTATGAGCACTTATGAATAGAAATTGAGGAGAAAAGCAAGTAAATTATATAAAAAATACACAGCATCATCCCCCTCACTGAAAACATTGCATAAACAACCTTCTAGACCTGGTAAACCCCACCCATGTATGCAAGCATGCACATACGCACACACACAAAGACAAACACACACACACACACACACACACACACATGCACGCACACACATTCAATTAAATCAACCCTAATCTCATGCATAGGATGGACTGGTCTGGGTTTGCTTTAGTATGGAAATGGTTTCCTTGCTTGATCACTTAACAATGCTTAAGGGTTTTAGCCCATTAATTTCCAATGGTCTTCTTGTTCTACAAACTTCCCTTTTTCCCATGATTCTCGCTTACAGTTCTGTACTTCTAAACCTCCATCCAGTGGAATAGCAGAAATGACACAAAAAACATTTTATCAAGATATATTGTTGCCCTGGTGATGAACAAGAGAAGGCACATTTTTCTCCCGTTGAGCAGAATGAACTGGAAACATACTGCTCTAACACCCACGGTGTTTGGATTGAGATTGAGATGATATGTTGCACTAATTGGACACATTTGCCTTTCTTTTATGACCACACGTTAAGCAATTAGGATAATATATTTGAAGAACAGAAGATGAGTGAACTTTGGCAGGGCAGGTTCCAGTGAAAGCATTATGGGGTGATGGGCAGATGCTCTTATTCAGAACGACGTACATAGCGTATTTATTTCAAATCCAGTCCATTGATACATCCCAAATGTACCTTGCATGCCTGCCCTACACGTCATGCGCTGATGATTCACTCACATTTGGCTGTTAAGCTGAACTGTTTGTTAGCTACACCGGCCTTCGCCACAACACACATCATCATTTGGAGATTACCGAGTCTCTCTGTCTGATTAATCTCTGATAAGCCCATGCCATTTAGTAGTGCATTATTAACGCATTATTAACATTTTGATTACCTTCCAGCCACCGCTACAGATGACATTTTATCCATTTATGGCTCATTTACCTTCACTTCACAGGGTTCCTTGATGTACTGCAGCATGCTTAGCACATTTCAGCGACACAGTCAGAGCTTTCTACAGCTTCTGTAAATATATTGTATGTTACTAGGCCTTCTTTGCATATGCCACTTCTGTTATCATCAGCCTTCCATAAAATTGTGTTTAACTCCTATCTGATCCTTTGAATGGAGGAGTTATTGCTCTTGAGCTCCTCTACCTTCAGCTGGTCCTGATTGATTGTTGGCAGCTTCATATCTCTCCTAAACATTCCTGTTTTCTTCAGTTACGGCTGTAATTGGGAACTCGATGAATCATATCCTGGTTAAAATTAGTGATGTATTATATAGCTCACAATAATGGATTTTAAAAGAGGCTGAATATTTATGCCGTCTTGTGAATGCATCCCGTGAATTATTTTCTGTGAAATTAAAATGCGACTTGGTTTTTCTTGACCTGTGATTCAATCCTTTAGAGAATAGATAACCGTTTCACTACTGCTGTGTGTAAGGAATGCAGTTTGAGTCACTGGCCGCAATAAAAGCCACTTTTTTGTCTATTCAGAAATCAAAGCCACATTTTACATCTCGCTTGTTTGATTTCTATTGATATATTATGATTAAACTATGCTGAATATGTGCAAAATTATTCAATAAAAATCATTCAGTTGGGGGTTGGGATGCTCTTGTATCTTTCACATGCATTATTATTTTTATTACTTCGTATTTTTCAGTCTACAAAAATGTATATGGAATCTCTTTGCCACAGGTTTTGTTATTCATTTTGTGCAGTCATGTGCAGGCTTTTGAAAAGGGAATGCTCTTTTCTATGTTCTGGTAATGTTCCTTTAATTAGGATGATTTGGTAACGTTTTAGTAATGTTTCCTTATGTGGGATTAATTTGGTAATGCATTCATAATATTTCCTTGTATGGGAAGATTCATTCCATAGATTGTGTTGATTGTGTTCCTTTGCTTTCTCATCTCTAATTTCTCATCTCTGGGAACAGGGTCACATAGTGTTAATGCTACAAGCACAAGCGCATCATTGTTTTTTTGTTTTTTTTTTAGGTTTTGAAATTAACTTTAATAGTTAAACCAAAATAGCCACAATGGACCAATGAAATTGCCACTGAGTGTGAATCTGCTTAAACATTTCTCCAGCTTGATTAAAACCTGACTTACATCATCTGGGGAGGTGTTTCTCTATAACGGTTATAAAAATGTGGTGGAATCAATTTATATTGAAACTATTAAAGAGAATTAATTGTTTTTCTGTCGCTGCCTGCATGTTTGGCAGTGTTTACCCATGGTACAGTGTTGCTCAGGTCTGCTTACAGAGCAGTACACAAAACTAGCTAAAGTTAACAGCGCCTATCCACCTGATGCTTCAAGTGTTTCAGGCTGGATCTGCTCCACATTTTTGTTCTCAGTTTGCCCTTTGCAGCTACACATAGCTAGCTCTGCTCCTATGCCGACCTATTATACCAGTACGTCTAATGTATAGTGCTGTGTAACTGATACGCATAACTGGTATTGTTCAAACCCTTGTCTGTGATAAAAGTGGCTCTCATGTGCAGTGTTTCATTCTTCTCCCCTTGGCTAAGGTGATGTTTACAGAGGAGGATGTGAAGTTCTACTTGGCTGAGCTGGCCCTGGCTTTAGATCACCTCCACAGCCTGGGCATTATCTACAGAGACCTCAAACCGGAGAAGTAAGAGTCCCTGCTATAGCACTGAGCTCATTTTTCACCTATCAGTGTTTTTTATTATAGTAACCTCTAATAAGCAGCGAGGGAACCCTGCTGTCTGTCAATGTGAGCACTTACTGTGCCTATCAGAGAGCTTGCTCCTGTACATTTCTGATACTCATGAATGTGCACAAGGAAATCAAAGCTCTCTCTCTCTCTCTCTCTCTCTATATATATATATATATATATATATATCATTATTATTATTTTCTAATTATTTTTTTCCAATACAATGTGTATGACACATTACTTATTTCCACAGCATCCTTCTGGATGAAGAGGGCCATATTAAGGTCACAGGTGAGTAACAGCTTTTTAGTCAGCTTGTATTCAGCATTTCATACAGTACAACCAGATATTTAACTTTTGTAGGTTAGTGTCTTGCCCAAGTGTACAGTGTACCTGGGAGCAACAGTGGACCTGTTCCCTAACCCTTACACCAGAACTGCACACCCAGTTACTTAACCCGTACAGCACATTTTTTACCTTTACCCAACATGTTATATCGTTTATCACTTTTAGATTTTGGCCTGAGCAAAGAGGCAATCGATCACGACAAGAGAGCGTACTCCTTCTGTGGTACGATTGAGTACATGGCCCCTGAGGTGGTCAACCGAAGAGGACACACGCAGAGTGCAGACTGGTGGTCCTTTGGTGTGTTAATGGTATGTTCCTCCCACCACATTGATTGGTTTCTTTTTTATCGATTGTTTTCACACACCCAGGGGTACTTGAGATGGACATAGAATGATCTCATATGACATTTACTTGCCTGCCTACTACAATATGCTGTTTTAGTTTGAAAAAAGGGTCAATTCCTACACAAATTAATTAAATCTTAACCATGGAGAGCATATGTACAGTCCATACCACAAATTTACCTTTAATTTTCAGTTATCATTAAGGCATGGCATTAAAAACACACACACACACACACGCACACACACATTCGCACTCACACTCACACACATGCATTCTATTATATTTTCAAGTTATGGAGTCTCCAGCTTCATGGTTATTATATGTTTGCTGATGGGAAACAAGTATAATGCAGTACAGAAGTTTTGTGAGCCATAGGTGTAAACTCTCCAAAAGTGTACCTTGTGGTTGTTTGTTTGAACACTGGGCCAGGTGAGAGGAGGTTAGACCATGGTCAACCCAATGTGCTTGCGGAGTTTGGTTTTCTCATATTTATTATTTGTTTTTGTTCTTTTCTTTTCTGGAGGACTAGACTGACCAAACAAATGAGTGGGTTGCTTGTTGTTCATTTTGTACAGTTCATGTTTGCAGTTGCACCTTGTGCCACTATGTCTGCTTAAGGGATTAATAAGGCCTCACATTGATACGTAAAACAAAACACAAAAAATCCCTGCGGGCTATTTGTGTGTCAGTACACTCTGTATTAAAACTTCACTCCAGTCTGGAGTGCTCATTAGATACAGCCAGCTTGGTCCATCCCTGCTGACTCATTCACTTATGACTTGCCATGATGAGTCTAAGAGCTGAGAGACCCGCCCGGTATTTTCACCCTGCAGGTACATCATCCATTAAGCCTGAACCTCAAGCACATTTCAGCCTATCAAAGCTTCACTGCTCTCTTTAATACGTTGTTCATTAGTGCATGTACGTAACAAGTCATGGAAAGAGATTGCTGCTATAAAAATATATACTTTTTCTGTAATACCTGATCTGCAATAGCAACATAAGAAAAAGGATATCCCAATGGAAAAATCTATCATATGAGAGGAGCAGGTGAATGTTTATGTGAAGCACACACAGCGTGAGGTTTGGTGGAAATTAAGAGGTGCTGCGCTGTCAGGATAATAAATTACTTTGGTACAAATTGTACGTGTTTGTCAGGGGATGGGTGGGGGGAGGATTGGTATGGATGTATTTATGCATGTGTGTGTGCATGTGCAGCTACTGTATGTGTGTGTGTGTACAGCTGTGTGTGTGTGTGTGTGTGTGTACAGATGATGATAAAGGTTGATAGCATATCAGATCCTGGCTGGAAATGTTTATTTATACAGCTGCCCAATACGTACAGTACAAATTTGGTTCTGTACCTGGCGACCTAATGTTCCATTTATAATATGGGGAGAAAAAGGCCACGTAAACAGAGTCCGATAATGCACTGTGGCCTAGTCCAGCCGTATATAGTATTTATACTATAGTATTACTTTCACCATTTGTCTTGAGCATTTTCACTTTTTGATTGGCCAAAAACATGAGGCTACACAGGATGATTATTCATATTTGTCAAAAAGAATTTTAATAAAATATGATTTTGCAGTGTGCTCCTATCCAGTCCATGTTCACTCATTACATAATACCTTGCAGGAGAGCGACAGCCTTTGCCACTGGAGAAAGTGTTTGCTGTGCATTTCTTTACTGCCATCTCCATTAGCACAATCCCAAAATTAATACAGCCATCAGCTGCGCTGCATAGTTAATCTCATTCGCCTGTGTGTGTGCTGGAGGGATGCCAGTGTGTGACATTTGTCCGTTGTCTCCGTTTAGTTTGAAATGCTGACGGGATCGTTGCCCTTTCAAGGCAAAGACCGCAAGGAGACCATGGCTCTCATTCTTAAGTAAGTGTGAATGTTGTTGACCAAGGAGGAGGTGAAATTTCCTGGATTGCATGTGCATGCAACTACTTTCCTTTAATTTTTGGTTTTCTGCAGACCTAAATAATGTAGCAGAATGTAATTTTTAAGCAGAAGGTACAACCAGCTTGTAATCTATTCTAGGTTTTTTCAAAGTGCTAAGCTGTATAAACAGTAAAACTCAATTTAAATAAATCTAATTGTCTGTTTTAATGTTTATTGATGTCCTCAACTGTGTTGCCGGATCCTTTGAGTACACGTACAGCTTATAAATTTCCAAATAGTGAAAAGGATAATAATCATTAAACTGTGGAGTGGCCTTGATTGTCAATGCGTTTCCATGGCTTGTCTTTTCTACTTAGGGCAAAGCTGGGTATGCCTCAGTTTTTAAGCCCAGAAGTGCAAAGTTTGTTGCGGGCCCTTTTTAAGAGAAATCCTGCTAATAGACTGGGTACGTAGAGACCTATATATTAACACGTTGTTCTACACATTAACTTACATTTGTGAATAGTCAAATTATTGTTCACAACCAGAGCAGGAAATCAAGCAGTTTTTGACTGCAGACAAAAATAAGTTAGTCACTTCCTGTACACAGAGGAAAAAACCAATGGCAGTGCTTCAGCCTGTACAGTTCCACTGTCCAATCACTACAGTCGGTTCACTCGTCTCCTGCAATATTGGGACACTGGAGGGAGGGAGGACACAAAGATTGGTTTCCAGGGTACAGAGGAGTCAAGATGGTAGTGAAGGAAAGTTAGATACATTTTTAAAGTATTAGGACGCACCCTATCTGTTGAATGAGGTGTGCTTTGTTAGGGTTCGCGTGAAATCATACAAGGAATGTAGATCTCTAGGAATAGGGTTGCGGAGCTCTGTCCTACTCTCAAAAAATCATAACTGCCTTCTTTGAGTATGTGTCCAAGGACGTTATCTTTAGCCTCACAACTGTGTGCTTGTCTCCTAATCTGGCTTCCTGGTAATTATTATTATTTATATGTATAAAAGGTGCCGGGCCAGATGGAGTTGAGGAGATCAAACGGCATCATTTTTTCAGCACGATAGACTGGAATGTGAGTATGTGATTTAGTGTCATTCCATCTGTCCTTAGCAATTGGTAAACAAACAAAAAATATCTCAAAAATAATATACAAATGCACAGTATTTGGCTGCAATACGAATTCTGTGAAGAATTATATCAGATCAAACAGTGTGTGAATGAAGAGCTTGGTCCTGTACTAACTACACAATCTTCATTTGTGGGGTACATTTTAATATTACAAATAGTAAAATATAGTTTGTTTCCTGGTAAAAACCATCAGAAACTGTTCAGGAGAGAAATCAAGCCACCCTTTAAACCTGCTGTGGGGCGACCTGAAGATACCTTCCACTTTGACCCTGAATTTACCTCACGAACACCAACAGGTATGTGACTTCACCCTATGGCTTCAGTTTATTGATTATAATCACAAACAGCCAAACAGACCAACTTGCACCACTTTGAACACAGATATTTTCTCATAAATATTTCAGTCTTCTCAGAGTTATTTACTTTTTTTTTCCGAACGTAAGCACTAAAATAAAGGAATTCTGTTGCAATTACTAGTGATTGTAGTACAATAATTTGTCTTTATTTTGAAAAAATGTGCTAGGCTAAATTTGTGTATTGGCTAAACTTAAAAAGTAACTCATGTTTCTGTTGACTATTATTTTTACACTGAGGTTTTTCCTAGCAAGATCATAGAAGTTTCCAGATGAGAATATTTAAAATAACTCCTCCATGGCACCCTGTTGTTGTCGCGAAAGTTGGAAGTTCATAATCATGTCCCAGGGCATCTAGGCTGTAGTGAAACAGTAAAACAGCTCCACTCTACTCTGAGCTTCTGTTCTCAGTGCCAGCGTGCCCACAGCCCCTCTTCCTCTGGTTACAGATTCCCCCGGCGTCGCCCCCAGCTCCAACGCCCACCAGCTCTTCCGCGGGTTCAGCTTCGTGGCCACAAACCTGGATGAGGAGCTCACCCAGACTGACCAGAACACTGTCAACCCTATCGTACAGGTGAGCAGCCAATCCTTACTGTCAACCCTAGTGTCCAGGTCAGCAGCGAGATAAACTCTAGTGTTCAGGTGAGCAGTGGGATAAACTCTAGTGTACAGGTGAGGATAAACCTTAGTGTACAGGTGAGCAGTGTGATAAACTCTACTGTACAGGTAAGCAGTGAGTAGCGTTCACCACCCCATATTCACATTATGTTTTTCTTGATTGAGAAATATGGTTTCTAAAGAAGCTACAGCACTATATTTTGAATTTGTTTTGTTTGAAAAATTGTCTAAACTTAAATACCAAATAATTATTTTCTGATTTAAACAGTTCAACATGATGCCACACTGAAAAATGTGTTATTTACTTGCCTTGCTAATATGAAAACAAATCTCCCACTTCAATGTGCAAATATAATCAGCTACATGATGGGACAAATTACCTACCATGCTAAAAGCAGCTACCATGTTAGTTTTTTAAAAATATTCAATTGATGGAGCTCAATTTTATTGCAAAAAGGGCGCATCAAAAATAAAATTTATTTAAAAAATGCAGTACAGACATCACTATCACTCCATCTCATGTGTTAGATTTGGCCAACTGTTTCAATGTCCCGAAAGCATTGACAGTGAGAAAAATGAATTCTCATTATGTAACTCAAGTGTTGTTTTTCCAAAAAGAACCATTTGATCCCAATGCTAGAGTGAGCAATACAGTGAAGTAGGTCAGCTGCCATGTTCATAGAACACTGTCCTGATGTGCGTAATATCACTCTCTGGATGACTGACACACACTGATGTATAAAAAATCATCCTTTTGATCGCTGACACATGTTGGTATCCCTTCTGCCTGGAGACCATTTTGTTTACGCAGTCTGTGCAGTCTTATTTCAGGTTGCAGCTGCAAAAATTGCATAAGCATACAAATATATGAAAACAGACAAATCAAAGAAGACATCAAGACAAAATGTAAATAATTTTTGCTGTTTTATAACTTTTAAAACCACTATATTTTCTGTGTATATGTGTGTCTCAGAGGAGGTCTTCAAGGTCAAACATTAGAATCTGCAACATTAATACAGATTTATATGCAGACCAGAAGAAAGAAGTGCTTTGCATGCGAAATAGGGACCCCATCTGCATAAATATTAGGTTTATAGGCGCACTGTGAGATTCTGTAGTCTGCATGGCCAGGATTATAATTTTCTAAGGCCCAAAGTCATGAGAAAAACTGTATTTTAAATTTAAATTTAGATATTTTAAACTTAATCCAGGAAATGTTTTTTTTCTTCCAAAATACTGTCAGAATTACTGTAAAAAGACATTTCAACTTTTTTCAGCAACTACATGGAAATAACATCCATTTCACGGATGGATATGAAATGAAGGAGGATGTTGGCATTGGAGCATATTCTATCTGTAAGCGTTGCATTCACAAAATAACCAGCGTGGAGTACGCAGTCAAAGTGAGTGAGAACTAAGCTGAGGTTTCTGGGTGGAATGATTGTCTGTGATACTTTTTGATTGACACTTGAAATCTTATGCTCCTGCTATTGTTCATATTGTTAAGCCTGTCAA
This sequence comes from Anguilla anguilla, assembly GCF_013347855.1. Lineage (NCBI taxonomy): Eukaryota > Metazoa > Chordata > Actinopteri > Anguilliformes > Anguillidae > Anguilla > Anguilla anguilla. Next base: position 15,920,371 of record NC_049218.1, on the reverse strand, counting down.
GCCATCACAAATGCCTGCCCTTATTTCAAAGAAGCAACAGTAAGAGGCTGAATTTCTTGCAGATCATAGACAGAGCACGGAGGGATCCGTCAGAAGAGATTGAGATCCTGCTGAGATACGGACAGCATCCCAACATCATAACTCTAAAGGATGTGTGTAACAAACTCCTTACAATATATTTCTGTGATCAGTGAAGCGAGTGAAGATTTGAGTGCATTTCAGAATAATCACATTCATCTGATGTATCATAAAGGGAAATTTACTTTAATCATTGTGAACTTCACATATGATGGTCAAACTGCTAATCTTAGTAATTGTGCAAAAGCATGTACCTGCAGGTGTGCATATGTGTAATAAATGGAAAGTACATGTACCTGCGGTTGTACAGTGATACATGGTGAATATATGTACCTGTAGGTGTGTGTGATCCATGGGGTATACATGTGCTTGCAGGTGTATGACGATGGAAAGTACGTGTACCTGGTAATGGAGCTAATGAGGGGCGGGGAGCTTCTGGACAGGATCCTGCGGCAGAAGTGCTTCTCAGAGCGGGAGGCCAGCGCTGTTCTCTGCACCATCACCAAAACTGTGGAGTATCTGCACTCACAGGGGGTACGGAACCATCATCTGATCTTCGTGCAGTCAATATGAAGAACCATGGTTTCAGTGCCTTTTCATAAACCTCTATTTATTGTGTCATCATCAAAGGTAGTCCATCGAGACCTGAAGCCAAGCAACATCCTCTATGTGGATGAAACTGGAGACCCGGAGTCCATCCGTATTTGTGATTTTGGTTTCGCTAAGCAGCTGCGGGCTGAGAACGGCCTGCTCATGACGCCTTGCTACACAGCAAACTTTGTGGCCCCAGAGGTATGCAGGACAATTTTTCAACTTTATTTTTGTTTACTTTGAGTATTTTGTTCATATGAATATGGGATTGTGATATATATGTATTGCAAACTTGAGTCTGAATGCCCACTTCTGGTGGAGCCTCTCAGCCCAGTTTCAGTCTTTGGGCCTCTCATTGTGGTCTCTATAACCCAAGTGCAACACTGCTTCCCCCTAGTGGGGAAAAGCTATTATATTCATGATTTCAAATTTGAAGCGTATTTTCAAGTCATGATGTGCAATTAAAAAGGTAAATACACCTTTATATTATCAAAATGCCTCCAATAATGATAAAATGGCAAAAAATACACATGTAAAAGATACTAAAACTGTGAGTTGAAGTAATTGTAAAGTGATGAGTATTTTAGCCAACATTCTATTTCATCAGAAGTCTGATGATTTGTGTTTTTCCTGTTCAAGGTCCTTAAGAGGCAGGGATATGATGCAGCCTGTGACATCTGGAGTTTGGGGATCTTGTTGTACACGATGCTTGCTGGGTGAGGCATGGAACAGGGGTTCCTTATAAATACTTCAGGATAAATATATTATAGCAACAGAGACACAGAATCTGTTTTTCAGGTTTTTTTTTCTTCTCATCTACTTTAGAATTGTATATACTGCACATACACAGACAAATGTATGTTACCTGATCTCTGTCAGTAATTGTCAGTAACTGCGCTAAAATGGATTTATAGTTTTCATAATTTACAAAATGTTCTTGTATTGAATGTTTTTTTTACAGAATGGTACCTTAATAATGGTAATGAAATGGAGTATTGGTTAGTTCTGTATCCAAATGATGTTAATTATCACAACATTAGTATTATTCATGGAAATAATGCTATTCATATTAGTTTTACTTAAGAGTTATTTTGTGCTTAGTCAATTTATATAATTACAATGTAGTAATTATATTGACAATCCTTTCCCACATTGACATTGCCAACCCTTAATTCTAATAAGAACATAATGGGATAAAAAGGATTGTTGACTTACTGAGCCGCATGAAGCAGAACAGAACTTCCTATTATACATGAGGCAAATCAAATTAGTTGTGTGTGTGTGATTTCATGAGAGAAACTATACCTCTATTGGCTAACGTTATCTTATATATTTAAAACATTATATTTTGGTGAATGTTGGAACTCGTCAACACAGGGTAAGCTTGGTTCACAGTATTTAGTGTTAATAATACAACACCAAAGCATTATTGAAAACAATTCAGTTTCTCCCATCCCCCTTGCTGGTGAAGGGTCTAATTTTGAGAACGGGAGAAGAGGGATTTTTCAGTAAGCTGAGGTCAGGTCAGCAGCAGATTCACTTTAATTGCACTCTTACACAAAGCCAAACCCATGAGGGACACTGCTGCCAGTTTTGTGTTCTGGACTGTGGCTGGGGGGGGGGGGGGGGGGGGGGGGGGGTTAAGTCTTCCATAATCAGGGCATCTGAAAAAAACCATTATGTTGCTATAATACAGCACAGCATCCAAATCTGTTCTTAAAACCCCTTCTAAAAATATCAGAATGAGATCTTTTTCCCATATTAAGAACTTGCTCAGTGAACTAGAATCTGTCTAAACTTGTAAGTATTATAAATATCTGTGCATTTTAAGAGCACAGCTTAAGTTAAGTCCATTGGATTAAAAAATTGCTAAAGTAAATAGTACAGACAGTTCTGTGCAGTAGTATTTTAGTGTGGTGATATTTTTGAATTAAGTACTGTATTTTAGCAGTGTCGGTGTGGTGTGGGTTGGGCATGACCTTCTTTCCTGTCCCATCTTCCCAAGGTTCACCCCATTTGCTAACGGTCCTGACGACACTCCAGAGGAAATTCTGGCACGTATCGGCAGCGGGAAGTACGCACTTTCAGGGGGGAACTGGGACACTGTGTCCGATGCAGCAAAGGTGATGTTTAATGCACTTATGTTGTGTTTTCATTTATTTATTTTTGAAGAAAAAAAAAGGCATCCAAGTGGCTAGGATCCAGACAGTGATTTGACATATTGGCTGAGTTCCAATCACAGTATCCATGGAAACCACATATTGTTGATGGCTTAACCTGTGGGAAGGGGTGGGGGGTTGGGACTGTGCTCTAAATCACTCTCTAAAGAAGCAGCGCATTGCAAATTGCTTGCTACATCAACACCGCAACCACGTGGTCCTGACTATCGAATGTCTCTTTCTCCAGGACGTAGTGTCTAAAATGCTCCATGTTGACCCCCACCAGCGTCTAACAGCTCCCCAGGTCCTAAGGCACCCCTGGATTGTGAACAGAGAACAACTTTCACAGAGCCAGCTCATCAGACAGGATGTACAGCTGGTGAAGGTCAGACCATTAACCCAAGTGTGTGTAAACACACACACACACACACACACACACACACACACGTGCATACACACAAGCATGCAGATTACTTTGTCTTTCTCCGCTGTCTTCACAGCAAGAAAGCCAAGTGTTTTCAAACCCTTTGATCTCATTTGAAATAATATTCTTTCTCCTTTTAAAAAGCTGCTTAAAGCCAAATCTGACAATACAAATTAAGAACATTTTTTTAATTTGCCCTCTCAGACAGGACTTTAAGAAGATATGGTGTGGACATGTCAGAACGTACAATGACCATTATAATTTGATAAATTGTACACTGCACATATGCTCCAGAATATTAATATAACGCTGTTGTTACTTTAAGATTTTTTTTACTTTAAGAGTATTTATGAAGTGGTATATCAAGACCTTTGAACATTAATATTTTAAGCCTGTATTGATTATGTGCCCTTCAAAAGGGGACTTGCTTATATAAATTTCCCTTTTGGCTGCTGTTCACTGCTGCCACCATCTGTTCAGTACTTTAATTACACCTGACAAACACCTATCAGAACTAAGAGGAGTGTTGTATGTCTTTTTTATTTCATTGTAGTCCCTCTTGTTGCATGTAAGCTATTTCCCAGGCCATGTAAGCTGATTGATTTTCTTTGCTGTCTATAGGGAGCGATGGCTGCTACGTACTTTGCTCTGAATCGATCCCCTCAGGCCCCAAAGTTAGAACCCGTGCTTTCCTCTGGCCTGGCCCAGAGACGAGGGATGAAGAGGCTCACGTCCACACGCTTGTAGCATATGCTCAGTACCCAATGACCAACCAAGTGCCCTCACATCTTCTATAGGTATTGGCTTGAGTTTGACCACATGACTAACACCCATTGGCAACAGCGACCACAGCTGTTGCGCAGAATGCAGTGGAATATTGGTATGCATAACAGACATGCGCAATTACGGGGACCCAGCCACATTCCATGCGATGACCTTTTTGTCAGGTACTGCACCCAAGACATCATCCTGACTCTTTTCTCTATCTGCAGAGATACGACTTGATGAAACATGATAAGCAAAAGATCTCCACAGTAGTCTCCTTAGAAGAAAAAGCACAACCTCAGTTTAACCTTAAATTACAAACCATGAAGAGCCAACATTAATTCAAAGGGTTCTTCCAATCCAGTGAAGAGGAAACCTAGCTTTTGCCATCTAAACTTTTTAGGCCTTGTATTTTTATACCAGCTACTAATAATTTTTAAAGTGCCGTCTGCATACATTATAATGTCCTAAGCTTTGTTACATGCACTGTTCTCTCTTGGACCCACATGATGGAGTTCAATTTAAATCAGAATTATGTGTGGCTCTAACCAGGGAGCGTGAGGATAAACAGAAAAGATATTGATGAAATACTGATGATTTATACAGGCTGTAGCATACAGGGTTTACTGAATACCTGTGTATAATGTTGAATATTGTATATGTGTCCTTTTCATATGTTCCTCTGTCCTACTGCATTTTATATGTAGGAACCACCAAGCCTACATGTTAGAAGCCTTTAATTAGAACAATAAGTACTTAATTGTGTTTTCCCTTCTAAAAATATATGCATGTTATGAAATGTTTTCACAGTCAGTCTTACCAATATTGCACTTGTGACACAACCTCAGCATCTGCCAAACTTTGCAGATAGTGTGAAACAGTTTATGTCTTTAATAACATTTTTTTGCTCATACTAATAGTTCTGTCATAGTCACTCGTCCAGGCAAGCTAGCAATGACTAAAGAGTCCAGAAGTGATCCTTTGAACTTCCTGTTACATCAGGTTGCTCAGCCACATTTTGATAGATTTGGCATTGGTAATGGGTTCTAGTATGAGCAAAGCAAGGAGCAATGTCAGACCCACTTGGTTCTTAGCTATGCTTATTGGACAGGGATCTGGCTTCCAAGCACAGATAATAACAGGTATTTAGTGATTGCACTGTGAGTTTAGTAAATTAATTTAAAAAGTTAGTTTTCATTACACTTATGTATTTTTCTGATATAGAAATTCTAGGCAATGTACAGTAGTTCTCCTTTTATGTGGGGAAGCTATGCTAAAATGTGTTGTAATCTATATGTACTGTACAGTATGTCAGTTGTAATGGTACTCTCGCGGGAATCAAAATGACACTTATCTTCGGGATAAACACAGAAACGTAGACATACAGCAGCCACACTTTGCGTGTATATTGGTGTACATAGTTGTCAACACTTAATGTGTCACTATACTTCATTGTCAAACCAAATGTATTTAAATTGAAAATGCATCTTGAAATATGCACAGAGTATTCATAAATTATGAATAAATATGTCCACACTGAACGTGACGGCTACAAGATGATATGTATTCAGCTGCATTAAACTGTGTAACAGTTAAGACTGAACTCAGTTCTCCCCTAATACTTTCATCAATCATTTAATATTTTCTGTTTGAACCATTTTTAAATGACTTTTTTATTTTAAAACCTAAATGTGTCTTTCAAAGGTCAGACTACAAGAAATTGAATTCTGTCAATACAATATTGACTTTCCTCACAAAGTTTCCCTGATTTTCCTGTATTACTGATATCATAGCATGCCTACTGAGATAAAAAAAATCCTGCTTTTTGCTTTTGTATTATGTAATCAACAGCCTGTAGTGTGCAAGAGGATGGTGTATGTTGTCTGTTTTTTTTGTTTGTTTTTTTTTATTTTAGAAAAGAAATGTTATTTATCTTTTATAATATTCCAGAGGGATATTTCACTGTGGCCTAGTTGCAATGAAACATGAGCTGTGTGTCAATTTGGCGTTCTCACACATTTAGTATTTTGCTGCTGATCACAATCACACTACCCTCAAATTCAGGTTACATTGAATTAAGCATGGAAACTTCAACTTCTATTTCCAAAAAATAATAATAATAATAATAATGTTTAATAAATAAGTAAATAAATACTTATTTACTATTTCAAATATGACTGCCATCTAGTAGCAGCATACGAAGAACTCCAGTGTGGACAAGCACACATGCTATGGTGTCTTAGCTCCTACCCATCTACGTAATATTGTTTAATGAGGTCAAACAATATTACTTATTACTTAAGTTAATTATTTGTTTTACAAATATCCTTATCATGGGATTTACCAATGAGCCTAAAAGCCTACTGTTTTTATCATAATTATAATCATGTTAATTACAGTAAATGGATCACAGTTACGGTGTTGCTTTAGGCTGGAAACATACTTGATTAAAATTTACGCAAACACGTACACAAGATTGCTGTCAGGCCCAAAACATACCCTACGTAAGTAAGTTATGCAAAGTTGATGTCACTTGTTGACAACGCCAGGCCGACGCACTTCAAACACTCGTCCTGGTTGTGCATACTCAAAGTGCGTTCTCATGTCCACAAGGAGGTAATGAACACGAGTCCTCAAGTGGGCGATCCAGGACAGATGGAAAAGACTGAGCAGAAGAAAGCACAAATGGAAGAAGGCAGCTTCCTACTGTCGTTTCCTGTTATAATACCCCTCGCTGCCACGATTGAAACTGCAGCTCACGCTTGCGTTTCGGTAAAAATTTCCGGTGATACATTTTGACTGAGGTTTATTACCTCCACAGGGACACAAGAACGCACGTTGAGTATGTGCATACTTACGTAGGGTATGTTTCGGGCCTCATGCGTATCCTGTGGTCATTCAAAGCATACTTTGTGCTCGTCCTTAAACATTAATGTCATGCATCTGCAAGGGGCAATGCCTGTGTATACTGCGGGGCACTATTCATTGTATGCCTTGTGATGTAGCAGATGCTAGGAAACCAGGAAGAATGGTGGAATCATTTGAAGAGAAGCCCTTATCTGCCCCTAGTGGATATACCTTTTAAACCTCAGACAAAAAGTAAACATGAGTATGTGAATAATGTAGCCCAGGATGCAACCACTTCACATACACATAGCACAATAAAATTCAAGTATGTTTCCAGCCTTAGTGGTATTGGTTTTATGGGCTATGTTTCATAAAACCATTTTAATCAGCACAGTTATTTTTAGTCAACTGTTTTTTTTTTTTTTGTTTTTTTTTGTTTTTTTGTTGATACTGAATGACAAAGATGGATCCTTCTCTACATTGCAATGTGTTAGATTTTATATAATCTCAGAATTTCCCAAATAACTGAACCATAAAGAAATACATGTATGACTGGAATGTGAACAGTACTTAAGCCAGAAAAAAACAGGTTGCAACAGGTAGAATTTTTCATTGCAACTTGGTACACATTTATTAGCATTGTACCACTGGGTCTGCTTGTGCAGACTTGGGCCTGTGGTCTTAATTAACGGCATCCATTGCTGTATACCCCATACACCTGTACTGTATATTTAATTATTTATTTGTCTATGTATTTGTGTGTTTTCTATCATTTTATTTTATAAGTGCACTTCAAAAAAACAGCCTGGTGTTGACTGTAGTAGCTTTAATATGTTAAGTTTTTGGTTCATTTTTAAAAAGGAATAAAGTAGCTTTTAGTTTTAGCAAATGGCTGTCAGTCCTGGGCCATTTTTCTGAAGTATTATGTATTCCTTTTCAGTCCTAACTGAAAGAGATGGCACAAGCTTCCAGGATTCTGGGTGTAAAACAGAACACAGACCTACATACTGAAAGTTATATCAGTTGTGTATGCTGGTGAAAATATTTATTACAAATGGTCGATTATGGAATTTTTGCAAACATAGTCTTGGAAAGTGTCCCTTTTAAAAAGTATGACACTACTGAGAGTATCCCTTTAAAAGTGTGAGATCATGCTGTTTGTTCAATGTCTTCAGTCACCTTACTACACAGTAAAATGATCAGTGTTAAATCAACTCTTACAGAGTACATATATTCCCTATTGGACTTGTGTACTTTGTAAGAGTTGAACTAACATTAGACATTTTACTGCATATGGTGGCCAATAGGTGCAAAACACAGCTGCATTACACAAAACAAATTAACAAAACAGAAAACACAAATGTTTCAGAAAATAAATTGATAACTCGGAAAATGCAACATTTCACAAAACTGACAAAACCAGAAACGGCCCTTTCTGGGTAACATTGAGGACCCCTGGTCTGAAGTGTAACTGTGGATCCTACTGTGATTTTGACATGTGATTTAGCTGTTTGCCACGCAGGCATGTTTGAGGCTGCAGGATTAGGCATAAGTATTCTGTTCTGTATACAAAAAATGAAAGGTTTTGACCATGAATGATTTAGCACTGTGACAGAAGAATAGTCGAAAAGGGACAGGTTGCAGAGGATATACTGTAAAGCCTTAAAACATCCGTGCTACTAGACTCTGAGGTTTTACAAATGCATGCATTAGGTTGTCAGAACTACAGTTATGCACTACCATTTGTTCACAGCAACTGTCACCATCCTGTCTTTACATTTTCATTCAATATTTTGACTAAATTGTTAGTCCCGTATATAAACTTTTATACATTCAACATTTATGTTTGTGATTGCTCAAAAATTGGTCACTGCACAAAAGCCACAATTTTGTATATAAGCTTTTAAAGAGTTTATAGAGTAATATTTTTTGTAACACAGGTAACAGTTCTTTCCTATTTCCAAATGCAGTCTCTGGAAAGGATAGACGTCCAAGCGGCCTTCCCCATGGACTGTCACAGTAGATGACCTAAATAAGAATAATTTTTTCTAGTGTTGGTGTGTCTCGTTTATAGACTGGCCAAGAATATTTCATCTGCGATACATTTCCTGCATGCTGAAAATCTTTAAAAACCATACTAACATAACTGCCCCAGGGCGTTTGGCAGATGTTTTTCTGTGATGTACTAGAAAAAAATAATGCCCTCCTGGTGGACACATGAATAAATATGTTCTCATAGCTTCATGGTGACATTGTAGCTACTTTATAATATTGTAGCAATGTCAAAATAAGATTGAATGTGTATGTTAGCTGAGCTGTATGTAGCCCATGGTCGCATTGTCTTGGCCAGGTATGTCAAACATTTATAAATAAACAGTCCTCAATAAGGACACTTTATTGTGTAATGTCGGTCATTGCAGGAGCCCGTGTGAGCTCCTGGAACCCATATTGTGGTCAGCAGATATTAAAAGTAATATTTAAATAAAACAAGAATTTGTGCATGCATCAGAGCTAATTGTTTGATTTTTAAGGGAAAAAAAACTTCAGGTGGAGAGTTGAATTGTTTCTACAGCACAAAAATAACCAAAGGTATTTAATTCTAAGTTATAATGGAAATGCAAAATACCACTTTTTAATAAAAGATTTAAATGTATTGTTTGGTAATTTAGTTCTGCTGTCAAAATGTTCCGTGTGTAATGTGTAAACATGACGAAAGGAGATAATGAGGTCATGTTATCACAGTCCAGGGTTATGGAGTTAAAGGTGAACTGATACGTACTTCACTGGCCCACACTGCATTATCAGAATCAGACATAACTTGCTGAGCAATTTTATTAGGCCTATTCTAGTAGGCTTAAAAGCAGCGCTCTGAAACATAATATCAACTATCGCAAATGTAAACTGCATTTGCATGAAAATATGATTAATCTTTATAATAAATACATTCAGTATTCATCGGACTTTCATCGAAGGATGATATGTAATGTCAGTGTAAAAATAGCCGGTGGAATAATCCGTGAAATAATTATTTTAATACAGATGGCTTGCTTTGTCCTTCAAACTATAATGGCCATTGGCTTGTTCTGGACCAATGATACACCAGTATGAAAACCTCCCCCCGACCAAAATGGTTTGTGTTAGGGGTTATGAGATAGCTGATTCTGGATCAGCCTATGCGGCGCGATTCAAAATAGACGTTTTACTTACTCTATGCTCTCTTTTCAATAACTGATCCAGAGTCAGAATTTAGAAATAGCTATTGGACTTCTCAGACAGCCGAAGAACTTCAAAAACAGTATGTACGACACAGCAATGGCCAATGGGCGCTGGTTTTCATTCTGTGTCGATGATTGAGACGTTGCGACAGTGTCGTCAATATGCATTATATGGCTTAGAGGGAAACAAGAACCTGTCTTGTTCATTTAGATAACGGTGGCATTTAGGAAGCTATTTTCTCGTAAATTTCATAAACTTAAACCACGAACAATGGCTGGCACTTTGGCTCGTAAAGCGATTGACCATCTAAAAAGCAAGGAATTTAGGGATTACTTGATGAGGTACGTTAATGTTAATTTTGTAAATTAGTGTTAGAAGTGACCTTCCTGTCGTGTTACTCAGTTAGCTACGTCGGGTTGCTAACGATAATGTAGTTTCCGGTTGAGTTGCATTATCATTGCAGTCGTGCGAATGACAGTTCTGGCATCTCTTAATCTTGATTTATTGCTGGTTTACCAGGTGCTATTCGCTAATGACGTGTCGCTTACTTGATAGTATGTTAGTTTCTTTCTCGAGCTAGCTAGTGCATGTGACGTTGACAGTACTGTTGGCAGAAAGCAAACGTTGCACTCACGAAGATATTTGTTTTTGTTTCCTCTGTATATTATTTTGCCTTTGAATTCTCATTTAAAATGCTTATGATGCTATATTAGCTAACGTTACTTATTTGTTATAACTCTTATTGCTATTACATGGCATACCCATGCTATGTTCATTTCACGTAGACTACAGGTTACTGCCAAAATAAAGGAACAAAGTAAACGTGATAATTTAAAGCAGGCGCTTGCATACAGGTGTGGTGCCTGAGTTACTTAGTTAACCCCAGCATGCTCAGGTTGTGAAAAGTTCTCAGTGACATTGAAAGAGGGTGGTTATTTTGGCAAGTTTGGCATGTTCACTACAGTGACTAAGACTGCTGAACTTGCTGACATTTTATAACAAACACTGTTTCTAAGGTGATCATTCAAATCAGATCTGAGAAGCCAGGGGCAACTGTGAATAAAAGCCCATAATCATCTACCATGGTGTCCGTCCATTGGTTAAACACAAACAACTCTGAATCAGTCGACTGCAAATATCAGCTAGGTCATGAGCAGCCAGGAAGTATACTAGGAGGGATATTGCGACGTTTCCTTTGTTTGGTCAGTTGGCTGTATGGTACTCTGTGTATTTCAGTACGCAACGCCATCCGAGTAGTTTGTACAAATCGTAGGCTATTGTACTTGCGTGTTGTCCGTCCACGCGTACAGCTGTAGCTATCAGCAGGTCCATCGCCGGTCGTCCAACATATGCTTGCGCTTTTAAAAAAGAATTGCACCATCGTCTTTGTAAAATATTGTATTGTATTGCATTTGGACGTGTGGGCGCACCGCATTGAAAGACATCCCTCCCCCACCATGGAGGTCTAAGAGACCCCTGTCTCATATGTATTGCTTTTGTAAAATATTCAGAGTAACGCCTGCTACACGTTATGTAGACCACCGACAAGTGTTTGTTTTAAAGTATTAGGATTTTTAAATAACTTTATTGATTTTATAACATTTCAGAATACATCAAAAATAGCATACAAAAATAGATTACATAACATACATCCCTTTTACAGATCACATCTTGTTATATCTCAATTTCAGCCCATTCCTTGCTTAATTACACCAACATATAAAAGCAATACAGTAAATGGATCCAGAGGACAGCTGACATTCTAGAGCCATTCACAGCCAACTACCTGGATGCGTTTCATGAAATTTAATCTTGTAGCTGTTACAAAACTGTAGATCACGCAATTTGGCTGAAATTCAAAGTTACTAGTGTGAGAACAGAAAGTAATGCCTAACCTATTACAGCCCTTGAAGCAATCTTCAGACAAAAATCTAACTTAATTATTTTATTTCTGTAAGTTTAAACCTATTAGCCAGTACTGCTTGTTGAATGCTGCACATCTTTTCTTTCCACCTTTCACATGTTACTTTATTTTAATATTTATGGCATATTTTTGTTGTTTCGTATAGCCTAGTATCTGTGTGTAGACCGATGTGGGCCTAAATTTATGCTTTGCTAGTTTCTAATTCTGTTGGTTGTCTTGTTGTCCTCTGTGGTCTAGGCCTCGCTTGTAAAAGAGGTTGTAATCTCAATTTCACTTTCTAGTACAGGGCTGTACACTAACATTTTTTTCACGGAGCACATATGCTCCTAAATTGAAAAATTTAGGAGCACACCATTTGCAGATGTGCTCCTAAATTATTTTTCCAGTTTTATGGCACACCTCAGTTTTCAGGAGCACATGCTCCTAAATTGGGAGCAATGTAGGCTACACCCTGTAGTAAAATAAGGGGTGATGCTACATGACAGTAGTGTCTCAAATGGGGTACTAACTTTCAACTATTGACCTGAATAGTAGCCTATCAGTACTGCTGTTTATGACACCTTAATCTACATATTTTATGAGTTGTATGCAGTATACTAATAAAAAAATTTGAAAAGCACCATACTGGAGAATTATTACTGTCCAGAAGCCTTGTCTGCATCACATTAATATGCACAACAATTGCATAACGAGTTGGATGCTTGAAGGTAAAAAAAGTTAAAAGGCTGCTTTTTTCCTTCTTCTTTTTTTTCACTTTTACACATTACAAGGGCTGGTCTGTACGAGCAGGTTACGTTGAGTTTTATAATGACTCCAACATGTAGGCTACTGTTTTGGCTTATCCAGGTCTGACTTTTACATACTGTGCCTCAAAGTTACGCATGTTTTGCATTTAAACACTTGCTGCATGAGGAGAATGATGGGATATAATAAGTAGCTACCTATTTAGAAAGTGTAGCATGGAACTATGCTTTGAATTAAAACATCACCCCAAGTTAAGGAACCTGAATGTGCAATAATTCTTTCCAGGTTATCGCATATAGGCCACCCTGAGTGTGTAACCATGCAAGTTTTGAAAAGCTTTGTTTCCATATACCTCACTCCAACATAATATTGGGTTTCAAGTAAAGTAAACCTTAACTGTAAAGGTATTTAAAGTGAATAAAGGAGACAATACATGTTTATATGGTGCCACGGTTATGTCTTGAATCTGTTCTTATGTCTGTTGTATTTCTACTAATTTTTTAAAAAGTCTGCATTAATCTGCTTCCTGGTGTCTGATCCTTTTTTCTTTTGTGGCCTTATCTCTGCCATCCAAATGCCTCACCACTGCACGTCTCTGTGGAACCTTCCAACTCAGCACGGTGAGGAAACTGTCCTAATTTTCTTGCATGTGTTGTCTTGCATTAATCTCTCATTACCACCAGTGTGTTCTTGGCTGGGAGGCACTTTGATATTATTAGGCTACACAAGTTATTAGCGTCATTATTTTTTGTCTTCTTTTTGCTTCTGAGGAAGGTGCTCTGATGTTTAAAGTGCAAACATGGAAAATGATGACAGTTTGTCTTAATCACAAAGCAGGATCCAGTGGACCCATGTGGTTTTATTCATAGCATATAATTTCAGGAAGGTTCCTCATAATTATAAGCTATTAATAAAAGTAGTTGTTTACGGTACTTTTAAATTTACTGTAAACAGATCCAAGTAATTATCCTCCAGTTAGTCACTACAATCAAGAAGAAAGTTTAGTGTGGTGGTCATCACTTATTATCCTGGAAGTGTTTATGGGAGTTAATATCTCACCACAGGGGAAGTTTATACTAATTCTCATAACATGCTTTGACCCTTTTCCAGTGACAGAATCAAACTGAGAAGCTATGCAGAAGCCAAGCTGAACCATAGCAGGCTGACTAGGTTCAGGTGATTTCCACTGAAGTATTCAGGCTTTACATTCCTGAGATATAATGACAGATACAGAGGAAGGTGTGTGGGTTTTATTTTCTATTAGAATTTCTGAACACGGCTCCCAGCCCCACAAACATTTTTGAGTAGTGTGTATGTCCATTTCCCAGCGGCTATAAACTCATGTGCAGAATGAAAGATCTTCTAGATTTCTTCTAGTGCACTAGAAAGTCTTCTAGAGCTCTCAGACAATTTCCTGTGTTTTATATTGGTCCTTGTTTGAGAGGTGTTATTTCAAAAAAACAGTACACAGCTGCAAGGACCTGCTTGTGACCAGGCTAGCACCAGAGAGGTTGTGAAATCAGTCTGACAAGGTTAATTACTGTTTGCACTATAAACAAATAATGATAATTTTAGGCAATAAGTTGTGTCGTTCTGGTCCTGATTGCATAATGACCTGAATTCTCGTTGTTTTTTTTTTTGTTTTTTTTTAATGTATAATGAAATGTCTTTAAACACAGGGAATGTAGGCCTACATGTGTAGGTCAGTTTACAGAATACCATATATTAAATACCATTACTGGAATAGAATGGCTACTGAGTGGGACAGAATCAACATAAAGAGTTTTCCTGTTGCTGTTGGTGCTGTTCCCAGATGTTTTATATGTAAGGTATTGGAAGTAACTGGTTAACTAATCCATTTCAGCGGTCAAATACAAGATGTTTTTGCAGTTACAGGCAGCTGTCATTAAAAATTGGAACTGACAGCAATGGAAAGTAACAGTCGATATCCAGAAAAAAGTACCCAGCATACTAGCTACTGTAGCATTAGTTGGCATAATATGTATTTCCTGAGATATCAAAATGCAGCAGCTGTATGTGGCAGTGCAGTGTGACGAATGACTACACACCACTATCTGTACACACACACCTAAAAAAAAAAAAAATTTAATAATCAGAAGATTACCTTGGTTTTGGCTAAAAACATTTATTTAAGAGTACAAAAGCTTTAAATGAGTCTGAGCTATGAATAAATTTTTGGGACAAACTATCACGATGTTCATTGTTTGAAGAATAATTAATATTATTCTTTTTTAAACATTCAGATAGCTTGGAAATGTTTTGAATACATAAATAGAAATTCATTTTGGAAATACATTATGTATTGTATTAGTGTAGTGTATTATTTATATTGGCATGATTAAAGGCTATTTAATTTTTATGAGACAGAATTAACCTGCAACCCCATAGATGTGTCAGTATTAATGATCTATAGTACCACATATGAGAGTTAGGGGGAACATGGCAAGCTCATCCTAGCCATCTTGCTTCTCATCATTAAATTAGCTGCATGTTCATTCACTCACAGGCGAAATGGCCCAGGAAACAAGTCATCATCACTACCTCATCAATGCTTCTTATGACTTATGACCCCCCACTGCAAAGCTACAGTTAACATGGTGTAGCATGTTAATATGCAGTAGCTAATGTTGCTGTTATGTGGAATGTACTGAAAGCGTAATTTAGGCTGACTTTGTGTACTATATGACGCAGCATTTCTGGGGGCCAGTAGCAAACTGGGGACTGCCTATAGCTGCCATCAGTGACATGAAGAAAAGCCCAGAGATCATCAGTGGGAGGATGACCTTCGGTAAGAGAGACTGCACACCGTGTTTCATCAGTGCAATGCAGTGTCACAGTGACAACATCTGCTCATAGATTATTAATGATCACTTGACTTGGCAGTAAAAGGGGAAAAAAAAACTTAAAACAAAATGAATTGAAACCTCTGGTTAAAAACTAAAATTACTTTTAATGCTAAATGAGTTAATTCCCATGCCATAACATTTTGTGCATTGGCCACAAATCTCATTTTTTTGTTGTGTTTTTCTTTGTGAGAATGCAGTTTGTGTTGTGTACAGAATTCATACTGCAGGTTGTCTGTTGTCTGTAAAATGAATCGAGTATCATTTATTTGTCCAGCTCTTACCTGCTACTCTCTGGTGTTCATGAGATTTGCCTATAAAGTCCAGCCCAGGAATTGGCTCCTCTTTGCCTGTCATGTAACCAATGAAACAGCTCAGCTCATACAAGGAGGAAGACTAATTAAATACAAGTAAGTGGCTTATAAAGAAAGACTGGTTAATAATGTATGCCCTTTTTTGCATTGGAGAGTTTAAGGTGCAACTCCAGTGTACAAGTGAGTAAGGACAGTGAAAGGTGTCTTCTATTGTAAACCCAATGTTTTAACTACAAACTCACTTCGCTGACTCATCAGAGGACGAAAACTAAAAAAAGTAATTCCTTCCACCGATAATGAAATTGACAAATGAAAAAATGAATTGGTTTCAGGTTCCCCTGTGACCTACCTACCTGTCATATGGGATGGGCAATTTATAAAATCTTGAACCTAGAATAAGTGAAACACAAAAAACAGTGCAACTGTTTCCCAGCAGGGGTCAGGGTTTCCCTTTTAAACACAAAATGAATAGCAGGACGAGGAAGGCAGCATCTTCTTGTAGGGTGACATAGCTTTAAAGAAGTGAGATGTCCAAAGATCACTCGCATAGTTTGGTAAATGGCAGATCTTATCTCCTCACCTATAACTTTACTGCACATAAAGAGCAGTAAACCAACATTTCCTTAACCTCTAATCTCAAGGTGCAGACATCCAATTTAAGTCTCCCATAATGATCAATATTGCCATAGTTATACTTTGTTTTTCATTTTATAGTTAACTACTACTTTTCTTCCGTTGTGTACCCATTTATACATTCAATACTGGGTTAGTTATAGTACACTGTAAAGATTTTTATTTTATAGTTTTAAATACTAAAAAAGAATCTGAATAATCTGCTGAATAATGTACTTCTGTTTTAGGCTGGAGAAAAAGCTTGCTTCATAAGAACGGGTGAACACTGAAGATTTGCTCAGAAAAACAAGAGCCAGTGCCTGTGTTTAATAAAATTATGCCCATTCAAATTTGCCATCAAATGTCAAGTGAACATTGCCATCTGGCTTTAATTTTTAGTTTTTGTTGGGTAAATGCCTTGATAAATTAGACTATAATGCATCCTGTATAATTTCGATCCAGGTTTCAAGCATAGGTCTATTGCAAAATCTTACAGTGTTGATGTGGTATAAATGTTAAATGTCATCTGTAATTAAGGCTTTTTAAATTATTCTGTATAACAATTGAGGATAATTTATGAGATTCTTACCTTACCGAATAAATTTGATACTGACATGTTTTTAGTCTTTCTTACAAAGTAGGGACTATTGTAGTATTTGTGCATATTGAGTTACAGTAAGTGTAAGACTGGAAAATGGCTCTCACGGGGGCAGTAATTATTAACGAGTACCTGCGTGCGCTGAGGTGTGGGCAGGCCAACATGTGCAGGTGTTTTCATCAGGATCTCCAAGTAGATGTACTTTACCTGCTGAACCTGTTCTGCATTTCCTTTGCAAACAACAGCTGCATACTCTGCATAATCAAGTGCTGAACATGGGGGTTAAGCACAAGAGGGTTGACAGCGTATACTCTCTTCTTCTTTCTGTTCTTTCTGACTTTTCTTTTATGATCTTTTATGAATGAATGTAATGTACTTTTACCCGTAAGATCCTACCAAGCCTGTTACTCTGCATTCTGTTGCTATAACCGCGGGTACATACTCCTACATAATGAAACTCAATCACCTTCTCAATTACTTGTTTCAATTCTTGTCTTCAAAATGAAACTTGGATTCTAAAAGATTTATGTATGACGTGGCTGTGTTTTTTCATATTTCCGATTGCACTTAGCATTTTTATTAATTTATTAGCTGAGGTGGAAAGTCCAAGTCTTGGCATGTGATTATTCCACCCATAAACTGATTGCACCCAAGCTGATTTCATTTCCTCCTTGTTGAAGAATTGTGCTAATCAGCAAATCAAGGTGAGTGGAACAAAATACTGGGGAGGACTTTTACTTTCTGAACCTGTTTCCAATTTTCCACCTCTGTTTATTAGAGACCATTTGTGAAATTGGTCTTCTTTTTTTTTTGTGGCTTTTTTCTAGTGATAATTTTTACTAATATTCTCTGGGTTTAATCTAAAACTATATCGCATAAACCTTGGAATACATTCATGTACTATGAATGTCTACAATTCTCCTTTGTACTGATAAAAGTTCAAATTCCATGTCCATAATCTAACGCACCTACGTATTACCCCGATATCCCGTAAGTGTTGAGTGCACTTCAGGATATTCTACCCTGAAAACAACAGATAGCACAATGACCAAGGCAGAAAACTTCATTATGTATGTTTAGGGAGGGTGATGGCTACATGAAAAAGCAATAGATTAAGCTAGCCAGTTTGTTACAGTGCATGACATTACATTGCAGTCACTTAGCAAACATTCTTGTCTGGAGTTATGTACAGAAGTGGAGAACTTTAGTGTGGTAAGCTATGGATGTATTTATAAAATATACTTTTTTCTTATGCACTACATTTTCAAAAGTATGTGGACATCGCTTATAATTAGTGGTTTTGGCTATTTCAGTCACACCCATTGCTAACAGGTGCATAAAATTAAGCACGCAGCCATGCAGTCTCCATTGATAAACATTGGAAGTAGAATGGGTTGTACTGAAGAGCCCAGTGACTTTCAACATGGCACTCATAGGATGGCATCTTTCTAACAAGTTAATTTGCCTAATTTCTGCTTGCTTGTGCTGTCCCAGTCAACTGTAAGTGCTATTATTGTGAATTGGAAACGTATGGGAGCAACAACAGCTGAGCCACAAAGCGGTAGGCCACACAAGCTCACATAACGGGGACCCCTCCGAGTGTAGAAGCGTAAAAGTCATCTTTCCTCGGTTGCAACACTCGCTGCAGTGTTCCAAACTACCTCTGGAAACAGCACAAGAACTGTTTGCCAAGAGCTTCATGAAATGGGTTTCCATGGCTGAGCAGCCGTACACAAGCCTAAAATCACCATGCGCAATGCTAGGGCGTCGGCTGGAGCGGTGTAAAGCGCACTGCGATTGGACTCAGCAGTGGAAATGCGTTCTCTGGAGTGATGAATCACGTTTCACCATCTGGCAGTGTGACGGATGAATCTGGGTTTGTGGACAGCGTAGGGGCAAATGGAAAGTTTGGTGTAGGTGGAATATTGATTTGGGGCTGTTTTTGGTTAGGGCTAGGTCCCTTAGTTCCAGTGAAGGGAAATCTTAATTCTACAGAATACAATCTAGAGAATTGAGCGCTTCCAACTTTGTGGCAACAGTTTGGGGAAGGCCCTTTCCTGTTTCAGCATGACAGTGCCCCCATGCACAAAGTAAGGTCCATTAAAAAATGTTTTTTTGAGTTTGGTGGGGAAGAACTTGACTGGCCTGCACAGAGCCCTGACCTCTACCCTGTCAAAGCCTTTGTGATGAATTTGAATGCCGACTGTGGGTCAGGCCTTACGCCCAGTATCAGTGCCCAAACTCACTAATGCTCTTGTGGCTGAATGGAAGCGAATCCCCACAGCCATGTTCCAAAATCTACTGAAAAGTTTTCCCAGAAGAGTGGAAGGGGGTCAAAATCCATATTAATGCCCATGGTTTTGGAATAAGATGTTCAACAAGTACATATGGGTGTGATATTCAGGTGTCCACATACGTTTGGAAATGTAGCATCTATATTTTAGTTGTTTGAATCCAATAAGTAAATAAGTCTTCAAATTAAGCACTTGTTATGAACGGTAAACATTAATTAAAAAACAAAGTTAAAAAAATTGTTAATATCAGTGAAAAGCACAAATGTTGAACTAATCATTTTCTCTTAATCTTTGATAAAATAATTTGTACATTTTTATTTATATTAAATACACATACAATTAACAGTCAGTTACTCAACAAGTTCTTTAACATATTAAGAATAGCAAATCACAATACTGAACACATTCTAAAAAGTAAATGATAAATACAGTAGTCTTCATTTTTCTTCAAAAAATATTTTGCAACCTTAAAAACACTTAAAAACTGATGTGTGTCTGTATGATATGGCAAAATGCCTTTTGGCAAAGCAAGTAATTAACTGATATTTAATCTGCTGAATCTCCTGTATTAAGAGCAAAATAATGCACTGTGGGTAGAGGTTTGACGTACTGTGCAAAACTGTCCCAAAATTGAACCAGCTAGTTATTTTCACGTAAAAATGGATTGGGAAGTGATGTCCTGCCGAAAGCCATAAAAAAATCAATATTTGAGTGGCGTACAGCACTTGTCTTGCAGAAACAACCCTCTCCAGGGTTTGTAGGCCTGTATAAACAGTATACCTGCCAGGCTGTAACAGCACTCACAACAGAAACAAATAAATTTGCCTGATATTTCTCTTCCCCCGGGGCCCAAACCAGATCCTCCAGTGCACTGTACGCCCAATGTATTAAAACCACAGGTAGATTTCTTACATAATGTTCAAAATTATAGCCACTGAAAAATTGTGTTTATTACTAATTTAAAGTTTTTGATCAAAAAAAAAATCTATTAGATTTCAAGCAGTGAGCAGTAGTACTGTGCTGTGGTCTGTGCTTTAAGATGGCTCATGAATGGATACAAATGACAGCAGGGTCCAGCATACAGGATCACAGGTACAGCAGAGAATCATAGATACAGTAGCCTGTGATTATGGAGATATGTGTGTAGTCTCACAAGTCATCACTGGTGATCACAAGACCACTTGCAATGTGGTTTTCAAGTGTTAAGCCTTTGTCCTCATCCTCCTGCAAAAACAAAAAAAGAAGTTAAATTACAGGTACCACCACCATCCTGATGATCCATGGGTGCAAATACATGTGTTTATTTTGAGTGAATACATTTTATTTTGCCAATAATTGATCATATTTTGATTGCAAGCATTTGTATTTGTACTCCTTTTCTGTTCAGTGAACCACATGGAAATTCCAGTTTGCAGTATAAGTAGACTAACAGAGGAGATAGAGTGCAAAGATCATGCCTGGACACACCTTATCGTTTACAATCTAAACGGTATCAATGTAAACACTATTGTGAAAAATGTAATGTAGATCACTCACTTCATCATTGACCTTGTAGTCTTTTTCTGTGCTTCTATAGGATACCACGTGTATCAGTGTGTAAATCCTACAGAAGATAGAAAGACAGTCAGTCTTTGCAACAGTCACACTTGAGAAAAAAACAAAGAAAAGCAGGAAAGGAAGAATATATTAAAGCAACACTACCACTAATGTCAGGATGTAAAATAGACTAATATGGTCACTAATGTTGTTATGTAAAATATACTGTACTGCTGACTTTAATTCAGTATCGCTACTAATGTTTATATGTCCAATATAATAAGGCTATGCAAGCACTTGTTAGTATGTAAAATGCACTAAAGCAATACTACCACTAATGGTGGTAAAATCTTCTAAGGCAGTACACTTATGTTAGTATGTAAATTTTACTAAGGCAGTGCTACCACTTATGTTAGTATGTGTATATCATTCATGTGGTTGACTATTGTTTGAAGTTAATATTCTGTAACATGATCCAATATTACCAATATTTTCTTGTATGATTTGCCTAATATTAAATATGATATGTAATGCATTTTCTCAGGATTTAGCTAATACTAGTTTTATAATTGCCCTTTGTATCAAGTCACTTTTAATTAGGGTACCTGCCAGGGAATCATAAGAATAAGAGGAGGTGAAGTATTACCTGTGGTATAGCATCGCCAGGAACTGAACGATTAGAAGCACAGCGAACGACAGGAGGAACATCAGACTCAGAGGTTCTACATTCATAGTTTCATTAGATTTTTGGCCATTTGGATAGAATTTTGGAAACTTGATGCTGATCGTGTCGCCGATTGCTTGGAGGAAGAAGGTAGCTACAACCCAAAGGACGTTCACGATGAAGTACAGAAAGGTTGCCTGCAAGAGAAAGCCATGAGGCCGTCATGGAATTGAATCCTTGATTCCTGATATGTCTAACTGGTAATAAATAGATAGTTTCAAATGAGTCACACCTTGTTTCTGAGTGACTTAAGCTCCCTTGTCACCTCCTCTTTGTGTGCTTTTTCATCGACTATAGGTTTCAGGTACCTTTCTAGCAGTTTCACCCAGAAGTCATTTTCATCCTGGTTAAAAACAGTCAAAGAAAATTATGCCTGCAGCAACCTCAATTTTACAGGACAACGTCATGCCTGAATCAAACATGTACAGTCAAATCTAATAGTGACTCAGTTTTCCCCAGTGATCAGAATTTATGCAATATTTAATATTTCCCTCAAATAATAATTGGTAGATTATTCATAACAACGCTACCTTTTTATTATACATTTGAGATGCTACTCTATGTTTTCATAATTGTAGTGTGTATAGAGTGTGTAAGAGCAGTTTATGTGAATGGAGAACTTCAATTTTTATCATAATGTGTCTTTTATCATTGCACATATGAAGGTATGTGTGTTTATTAAATTGAAATACCAGTCTTTTACCAGATAGTCCTGATAAATATACTGTAGGGGGTTGTATTTTAACATTCTTTCTGTCTCTCTGCTGCTGTTAACAGCTAAATTCTACTCTGCAATATTGTTAGCCTATGTGAAATGAATGTTTCATATCTATACATATATGGACTGTAAATGCAAGTTCACATTAATTGCCTGAACAAAAATGAAAGAAAAGGTTGTTGTGTTACTGAAGTGTCTTTACCTCACTCATCTTCTCAACCTGAGGAGCAATCAGAGTTTTTTCTATAGCCTGTTTCACCCGCCTCTCGAGCCTCTCCATACGGTTGGTCTTCAGGATCCTCCTGGCGGTCTCGTTGAGCGCATACTGTAGTTCCTCCAGCTGGCTGCTCGTCAGCACGTCCTCCGGCCCCACCTTGTCCTTCAGCTCTCCATTCACGGTGTCTGTCAGCATCATCACCAGCTCCTCGCATGTCTCTTCCTGGTTCTTGTTCCTCAGAGAATAGCGGATCTGCTCCTGTAGGTTCCTCTTCATGTTGGCGTAGGTCAGTTTCTTCAGAAATTCCGTTTTAACAGGATTCACCCAGTCTTTGGACAGAAAGGCAGAAATATTCAGGATACAGCATTGTATTGTACATAAATGTAAATGCAGTTTGGTTATGAGCTAAATATAAACACCAAATTAAACAATTAAACAGAGACTGCAAAGCTAGGTACAGTACTAGCTTGTTCTGCTATTCACTGCTTATGTAGCTGGGGAATGTACAAAATGAAGACTCACCACTTTCAGGCACAACCTCTGATTTGTTTTCTTCAGAGTGGTCGTCCTCCTCTTCCATGCTGTCATAGTCGTAATCCTTAACATCACTGTAGTCCTCACTCGTACTGGTTTCAAACAAAATATGTCAAGGCAATATACATATAAGCAGGTATAAGCACAGGCACGGGCTAACAATACGTTTATGCATATTTGTCTTGAAGGTATTTTCAAATGGTCAGTACAATACGATGAGTTTCATGTAAGTTAATGTAAAAGAAATAATAATTAGATGCACCGTTGCAGTTTTTGTCTGTTTGCGTACCTTCCTTCTGATCCGCTGTCACCATCTCTGGGAAGCCCCTTGTCCTTGGTCCCTTTGGATTTAAATTTGCTTGGGTGTTGATCACTGTCTGTGGTGCCTTCTGCAATCCTCTCCTCGGGGAGTATGCTGTTTAGTTTCTGCATTTCCTGAGCCTGCTGTGGCGTTACGTTCACCGGGGCAACTATTGCGTTGGGGTTGATCGTGTTCTGGATCTGCATCAGGGCTGCATTCGTCGTCTCCTGGGTGACCTGACACTTAATGTCCCAGCAGCACAGCTTGCAGCCACGGTCACACAGGAGCCCAACGGTCTTCCCCTCCACGTTTTCCCGACTGGACTCTCGTGTGCCCCAGGTCACAATGTGCATGTTGACCAGCGAGTAGATGGTGAGTAGGAGATAGCCACTCGGGATGCAGATGAAGTACATCAGGCCATAGATGATCAAGGTGAACTCCTGAGGATGGAGTAAAGCCGTCACCAGGTACAGGATGGTCATGGACACCAAGAAGATTCCAGTCGGAGTGATAAAGGTCCCCTGAATAACCATGTCACCTACGGCACACAGCGATTGTGATCTGGAGGTGCGGTTTGCATGTGAAGCATATCACCATAGACGTATTACCACATAGAATTACGGAAACAGTGTTGATCAAAGTCCCCTCCAAACACAAACAGCAGGGCGCCTGAAGTGCCACTACTTAACATTATTATTCAACCTAAAATAATACTAGCCTGTACATTTTCCTTAAATAAATAACCCTATTAACCTTTTAAGGTATAAGATCACATGAAATTAGACTGCTCTTAACAGAACATTCTAATGCTGATGTAACAATCACTACTGGTAATTGTAAGTCATATAGTTCTAGAACGACGTTTGACTCTTCAAAGAGTTCATATTAACTGTCATGAAGCTTAATTTACTGGCAAGAATGCTGGTTTTTATATCAGTCCGTCCGCACCAAAATCACCTTCAACATAGAAACATACTGCACACATAACTATAAACTACAGTGTATATGTGCGCATATAGACACAAAGACATACACATACATCTAATGGTTAATGTCAGTTATTCAGGAAACTAAATTAGTTGAAAAATAAGTTAAAAAAAAGAAACAGTTGGGATTTATTTAGGAATCAAAACTTAAGGAGGGAAGTTCACTGCATACAGTCCACATGGCAGAGTACACTGAGGAGCTCTTACCAATGATGGAAAAGAAGGACGCGGTCATGAGGAAGGCATAGAGCACACTCAGGATCCCTGCTATTGTAATTTGGAGGTTGGGTTTGCATGTGAAGCATATCCCCATGTATACAATGGGCGGAATGATTGCAACAACGATGGCCAGGGTCCCCTCCATCCTAAATACAAACTGGAAGGCACCTGAAACGCAAACAGACCCATTTCATCCACCACTCTACTAAGGTTTTCTAGAAGAATGTGGCTTATTAATAAAGAACCTACTCCAGTGTTGACACTGTGCCATGTTCATTTCTTGAAACTAACTGAATCAGCTGAAGAATTGTACATTTTTGCTTTGTTTAATGTGCAATGAAAAAAGATTCTTTGAGCCTCAGGACAGGACACTGTTGCTATACGGACGGTGTGTGAGATGCATCTTAAAGACGCTCACCAGCAACCATCAAGCTGACAGAGGCCGGCCCTAGGATAGAGGAGCCCACAGTGAAAATCTGGTATATGATGTAGAGCATGGAGATTGAGGAGTTCCTCTTGGCCGTTTCCTTCCCGGAGTGCAGGAGGTCCAGAGTGTTGGCCAGGGTTGATGGCCCCCAGCGCCGCCTCTGGTTGTAGAACTCCTTGAATTCCTGAGGGGCGTTAGTGTAGGCATCCGAGGCTGCATTGTACTCGACCCTCCAACCCTGCTGCAGCAGGAGGGTGCACAGCCAGCGGTCCTCCCCTTCATAACCATAACCACAAAAAATCAATTAGTCATCCTCTCTTTTTAAACATAATAAATTGCTTAATAAGTGAACAGCCAGCAGTCCTCTTCTGTTATTGATCCCATGGTTTCCATTATAAAATAAAAAATAAGGATGCTTATGATTCACCAGATACATTCATTTAACCAAATACTAGTTATAACCAACAAAAGCTTGTGCATTGAAACTAAGGTTGATTTTGAATCAGACCCACCTTGATCATACTGGACGTACTCCGATGCTCGGGTGGCAGTGGTCGTGTATCTTTTCAGGACGTTGTCATCCATTAGAGCTGAACCTCTAAATAAACTGAAGCATCCAGGGCTACACAGGACAGATCCAAAGACATGCTCAGCTGTCTTCTGGAGCCAGTGACCCACAGCATACTCAAATTTCTGATACCAGACCATTGGCCCTGCAGAAATAGACAGACTGTAAACCTGTGCAACATGTGCAGACCTCATGAAAAGATATTTTAACAGCCCTACAGTATACATCCCCAGGTAACATGACTCTCATACTTCAGTCCTGGAGGATCTGCAGTCTCGGCTGGTTTTTGTGGTTTCCTTGTAACCCACAGCCAATTCAGGCCTTGGAAACAGGTTGTGCGGATTCTTTAGCCAATTAGTTAAGCACTTAAGTAAGTGCAGGGACAAAAGCCAGCAGAAACAACAGCCCTCCAGGATTTGAGTTTGAGTCCCCTGCCCCTGAAGAACTAACTATTTCATCAGATCATAAACAAAAGTCAAATTCCAGCAGGATTACGATGCATCAGATTGTTCTTTTTTGTAAGATTGTCTCCATATTACATGCCATGAATATATTGTTCAAAGTACCAGAAAGATGGCGGAGGTTTGACACACTTCTCCCCTTTGAAGTACGAACATTGTATACAGTATACACCCTTAAAATAAACCTGGCAGCAGATGGACGGAGCTGGTCGCTGACAGCAGCATACTAACAGGTCGGTCTGGATGCAAGCTCTAGACTGATAAGCCCATCCTACTATTTTATTTCTCCGTTTGCCACCGGTGAAATTCGTTTTGTAGGTTACAAGCGACTTAACTCCTGTCCAAGATACCCCTAAACAACATGGGTACTTAGATAAATGTATGCTTTGGTGGGACATGACAGGCTACTGTAAAGGTTAAGGCTGTATTCCCGGCATCTTTGTTCTCACGTGAGGATAAAAAGGTGTTGCAGAATGGCTGGGTTTGACTTTGTGTAGATTAAATACCATGCCCATCCCGCTGCACACTCTGTTTGGTTGCATTGGGTGTGGCCTGTACAGTTTCCAGTGGTCAATGTGGCCTGAATCTTTAGCCCGTTTTTGGTGTTCTCTGTGGGTCAGCACAATAACTCACCCATTCCTGTGGGGTGAATCCTGCCACAGGCCGCACCTACGTTGCCATACATTCGGAGACGATCCACCAATAAGATTACAGCTGCGGGATGGAAATCTGTGTCCCCATCCAATGCCATAATGTACGTGTTGTCATCTGAAATGTATTTCCTCTTACTGTCATTGTCATGAGTGGGCAAAAGATAGCTTTCACCATCCAGTGATATGAGGCTTGCACGGCATGGATTATTTTGCCTCTGCAAGGTAAAAAAATGTTTTATGGGATTAAAAATGTAGTTATTTAATTCACCTGAAATATTTTTTATTAATAAACATATATTTCACGAGAAACAATACTGAAATAACATACCGTTATTTTTTGAGGGTTTTTGGCATTGTAGCCTTTCCAGCCAAGCAGGTAGTACAAATACATTATCTACAACAAAAATCATTTAGTTTTAAAACAAATAAATGATGTTTCATAAAATTGTAAAAAATGTAAAAAAATTTGACTTCAATGTTAATATTTAACAGCTCTTGTATGTTTTCTTTTTAAGCACAATTCCATTGGACAAACAGGAGAAACCAGGTTATCAGTTTAAATGGAGCAAATTCAAATCTGCAATCCAGCCACATCTTTGCCTAAATGCTATTTAAATGTGCACAAATGAACCAAAAGACAGGGTTAAAAAGATCAATACCTGTGACCACCTCTTCTTGTTGCGGATGCGTTGTTTATCTTTAAGATGAACATACAACATGTTTCCCTCTGGCATCACAAACATTAATCTGCCACCAAAAGGCGCTTCAATAATTGACACTTCATCTGGCTCTTTGTTGGTAAATACCCTGCAAAAGCAACCATATTAGAGGTGCATAAATAGATATTCACTGTGTTAATGTGACTGTTTAAAGAAGTGGCTTAGTTCTCAGAGTAGTATGGTCCTTTGTTTAGTTATATGTTTTCTTGTATTTTATTATTATTTGGCAATATTATGTGTGACTGGCCTTTTTATGATAGCATGCATGTGAACATATGCTATTCAAGCCATTAGAAACCACTCCTGGTTCACACATCCGTATGACATGAGGGAAAATATCAAATAATTCACCTGTACACTTCTATCACCACATGGATGAGGTCATTCACATATTCGTTGACAAACAGTTTTCCCGTTTCTTTATCTGTCCGAAATGCATCATCCACAAATATATGACATTCAAACTCAAAGTTATCCTTATGCTCTTCTTTTGGGTCTCCTCTGTATCGATCCAACCTGAAATATACAATATACAATAAAAATTATAATGGTCATGATTATTATTATTGTTGGAGGGCAAAACCCCCTTTCTCATCATTCCATGAAAATACAGTACTGGAGTTATATACTCTATAAAAATAGTAATAATAATAACATACAGTATATCACAATAATAACACATAACATAGAGCCCTGAGGCCCCATTTATTCCACATACAACATAAATTCTTAATGTTTAGTTATTTTGAAAAGAAAAAAGATTAAATAAAATTATTTTTAAAAACTTTTATCAAAAATAATGCAGACATGTTTAGAATATAATGGTTAAGGAACTGGTCACTGCTGTTGTACCTTTGAGTAAGGTACCTGCGTTGCTTCAGTATATATCCAGCTGTATACATGAATGCAGTGTACATGCTATGTAAAAGTTGTGTCACTCTGGATAAGAGTGTCTGCTAAATGCTTGTAATGTAATTTAAGTGTATTTGTTATGACATATATAGCTTTCACTTTCCCACTTATTCAAGGTTGATCTAGTCCTTTGGTAAAGGGAGGAGGTGATGAATTAAGTGGGTGTATTCAACAACATTTCCATAAAACCTTATGAAAGTAGTCTTTTTGTTTATTTCAACCGCCATTTTTAAAAAACCTGCAGCCGCAAACCAGTTTGTTTTCATAATAACTTGAAATCAAACGTGTATGTTATGCGGCGCAGTAGCCTACTTTTGGTTATAGCCTGCCAACATCTTGGAATTATAACGTGAGCTCTTCTGTTCTTTTCTTGCTTTAGTATTTGTTTTATAAAATGCTAAGCATTCGTGCTGGGACAGCATATTACGTACCAAAACATTCAAACGGTTTAATTCGGTTGCTGAATATTTTCTTCCGGATTTTCTTTGTTAGCCCGTTGTAATTGACTCAAAACAGTTATGTGAGGTATGCGGTAGTTATGCGTAATTTACATTGGTGATACAGTAAAAGCAAACTGGAAATCACCTTCCGCACTTTTTGTCAGGGTAAAATAACAGGTTAATTATAGTAATCGTCCCTTTTGCTTTTTCAGACTGCCGTAATTTTACTCTTCCATTCTTCAATTCCACAAAAAGACCAGGAAGACTATGGACTAATTTATGGTGCATGGTTCGCATCTGGAGGGCACACTTCGCTGCTCGGCTAGCAGTAACTTTGAAGGAAAGTAAACGGTGGCTGTACCACTGCTAATTTAAATTTTCACGCAAGTCCGAGTTTTCGTTCTATTCTTGTCATTTTGCGATTAGCCTATATGGAATTGACGATGAGAAAGCAAACAATTCAACAGCAAATTGTTTACAACATGTGCATGTTTTCTGCTGTTGTTGCCAGTTATTTGTGGAATGTGAATGCATTCTGTCGCCTCGGATGTCAAGACATGAAAGTGAATGTTCGCATAAAAACATAATGAATGTGTTTGAGTAGATATATAAAACAGTTACAATCTGACTGTTGGCCTGTTATGTCCTATTTGTTGCATAACAACGGTCCAAGTTCAACTACCAACGACAGTTTTGCTTGACAACGGTAAAATATGCCCAAACGGCTGCAGAAGAATATTTCAATTTCAGGTGATTAAATCGATAAAAATCAATAAATACAAAAGTAACCATATATAGTCATTGTTGGTAACCCGTTGTATATAAGTGGAATAATCCCCTCCGGGCTGTCCCGGTTATTAGAAAATAATGTAGGCTACTTCGGTGGTAGTATGGGGTTACAGAAGAAATCATAGGACTGATGGACCGACGACAACATCGCTTTTTCATACGTCAGTGGGCTAATTTGCCTAATCTTCACGGGACTTTAGACCGCGGTGGAAACGCAGACAACAGTGGGCTGAAGGAAACTTTTAGTTCCTTGAAAAGTAGTTCCTGGGACTAAAAGTTCCGGGTAATTTTGGTGGAAACGCGGCTTATATCATTGTGAATCTTGTGCGTTTGAACAAAGCCAATTCAGCAAATCTGTTCCCAAAATCTCAAAAATCCAACTTGTTTCAATACACTGCATGTAAACTTCTACTTACCGAAACATGGATGTGAGGATCTTAAGCATTTCGTCGTAAGTTTCATGCCACATTGTTGCACAAAGGTAAATGACACAACTTTCAATTTCATCATGGCTACAGCATGGAAAAAATAAAGAAGGCGCATTTTAGTGATGAATATACATACATATATTAATTCATACAGGCTGTATATGTACAGTACATAGCTGTTTCAATTAGCACAAAAGTTTCAGAATGTGTGATTTCAGAATGAAGATTCCCAGATTTGTGACTTTCTTAAAAGATCTCGCCACCATTTGTGTAAAAAATAAAAGACAAGTAAAAAAACACTAGACCTCAGTAAAAAAAAAAATAATAATGAATATAAACTGGAAAGCACAGCAATCTGCAAAATTAATTTTCAGAAATTATTCATAAATAATATAATTATGCAATAATAATACATTTTTTGTAAGTCAAAGTTAAGGACAAGTATTGCATGGACAAGTATAGAATGGAGCACTCAAAAGCACATTATGGGGTGTATATTACGATGTGTGCTGAACTTCCCCTGCAACAGTGATTTTATCCACAGACCTCCTCTCACCCTGTGGTAGGTACCCATAAATTGTACTTGTGTGTCTTGCTTCAGTCAGGCTTCAGTTTCATTTCAGTGATTTTTCTGTGGTGTGCAGACGATAGCTGGAACTTGCCTTTCCTGGTTCCTTCCTCGTACAACTTTCATTTTGGTGTTGAGCAGCATGGATTGATCAATGAAGGCAGACTCATACAGTCGTCGAACAAACAGCTGAGTTGTCCGCTCGATCCTCTGGACCTTAATCTTCCATACATAGTATGTGGCGGTCATTAGCCCCAGCCACATACACATCCCCTCCAGAGCCAGCATGGCAAAGGGCCAGGACCCCCAGTGGCTGTTCAGTGTGGTCCTGCAGATGCTCCTGGAGATTTCAGCTAGTATGACCTGTGTGGTGTTCTTGTTTGGAATTTTTGTCACACTCAAGCAAAAGGTTGTGAAATTACCTGCAGAAGAATTCTCAAGTTCGCTGGCCTGTGTCAGAAAAAGCACCATGCCCAAAATGAGTACAGTTGGCCCAGTGCAGGAGAGAGGAAAGGCGAAGCTAAATTGGACAGCGTGGATCTTACAGGCCACAACCCCAAACCAGTGGCATAGAACAGATGAAAATGCTTGGAGAAGAACTAGCCCGATGCCAATGTTCAACGCATCCGAAGGAACATTAGATAAGTAGTGCCAGTCACAATTCTCAATAAAGTGAGCGTGAATGCCATAGACGGCTCCAATAACTACTATCCTGAGAAGACTGGAAATTGCAAACACAAAGTCCCGGAAGCCATCTAGCTCTGTCAGCAGGTCTTGAATGTTGTTGCTGGCCTGAAAAGGATTTTCCCACCAATTCAGGGAAACCAGCACAGATGCAAAAAGTGCAATTCCCACATACACATAACAATTATATTGCTGTCCGTCAACATAAGTCCTGACACGTACATAATAGTCAAGTGCTAAAAGGACATAGCCTGTCAGGACGAGAAACAAGGAACAAATTGGAAAGATGATTTTCCAGCTTTCTTTCTGTAAGCGAAACAAGACCTGTAAGAAGGCTGACAGAAAACACACGCCACCAGTGTTGAAGAGGTTTGTAAGGACGTCAAACTGTGGCATCACAACCAACACAAGGATGGATGTCCCCAGGGACACTAGTACCTCAATCAGACACATCTGTCGGATAGAAAAAAATGAAAATGCAGTTAATAGACAGAACTGCACAGGAGCTTAAATGTTAGCAGCAAAACAGCTTGGTTTTTAGCAGCTTAACTGTGCAATTAATATGCAGCATTGTTAAAAATATGAGCTGCACAGCACTGCAACATCATTAACAATGCTACAGTAGCATCATTTTTCTAATACTGTACAAAACAAAAAAGGCGAAGTAACTCACAATTCCCATTGTCCTCATGTTTGGAGTTACAAAGCTTTTGAAAGCACATTTCCATAGTGACTTCAGGAACATCAGTACGTTTGGCACAATTAAACAGAAGACCAGCATTAGGACGTAGAATTGGTGATCATCCTTCTGTATTGAAGCAGGACTGGAGAGCATGGTGAGCACCAGCAGGGAACCCTAGTGTTAAAAAACACAAATGATTTGTTCATCGGCTGTGCATAGCATACATCTGTATGTTTTTTTTTTTTAAAGAGAGCAGACAGACTGCCCTTCTTTTGTATCTTTTCTTGCGTTTATTTGAACATGGAGGAAAAAGAGGACAACAAGCAGTACAATGTGACTAACTAGTAAATGTCGAATATATATCTTTATTCGCATATGGCCACTTTCCTGTTCTGACTCCAGATGTATCAACCTATTAAGCATCTTTTTATGTTTACAGTGGTATAATTATTTTTCTACTGAATCAAACAATGAATCTGTTATTTGTACTTCCACAGCACCTACGTAGGACAGCACGTGCCTGTCTGGGTAATTTATTTTAGGTGTCAAGATGATCTGTTTAGATGATTTATTTTGCTTTTGAAGGTGAGAAATGAGATTTTGATAGCTGAGTGAAGGTTTGATTAAAATGTCTCCTTCAGCTATATAAAATACATGTCCTCAGTACTTCTCTTCTCTGTCAGAAACATCATCCTCATGTTTTTTCTTGGTATAGAATATATTATTTACAATAGCTGCAGCTTAACTTTAAACATCAATGTGTTCAACAAGTTTTTTTCCATAATTGACATTCCAGTTTGACATTATCAATTGTAGTTGTCTATGTTTTGCAAGGGTTTGCAAGGGTTAAGGAGGAATTATGAACTGTAGAGACAGAGATACAGTAAAGGTTAGAGATTTATATTAGATGTTTGGGCTACAGAACAGTTGGATATGTAAAGATTTACAGTAAGATTTAGGGTACAGAACTGTTGGACTGTAGAGACTTACAGTAAGGTTTAGGGTATGGAACATTTGGGCTGTAGAGATTTACAGTAAGAGTTAGGGTACAGAATTGTTGGACTGTAGAGATTTACAGTAAGATTTAGGCTACAGAAATTTTGGACTGTAGAGATTTACCTTACTGATGACAGCACTCGCCAGGACAAGGACCCCCACAATCAGGGCCACCAGATGCTGTACAAGAGAGAAGCATCGCCTCTTCTGTTCTTTCTCAGCCCCGATAGGATTCAACTGGAAGGGGTCCCAAGTGTCTCTGCAACAGGTAAAATGAATTCACTTCATATAAAAGATGAAACCTGAATACTGATGCTGGGTGGAATATATCTTCAGCTATGATGACCTCAAACTTCCCCAAATTGTATTTCGTGTGAAGACAAGCTCCTGCACACAAGCTGGTAGCAGTCTAGAGTGATGAAGAGACACAACATCTCCTGCTATGCTGAAAAGTTGCTTGGAGGAAACATTTGTTGGGGGGCAAGTCACATATTTTACAGCCACGGGAGCCAGTGCTGGGTGTGTCATTAGTCAACAACCTGTGTGTATAATGTTTTAACTCTAGAAAGTCAGACATATCCAGCATTACTACATCGATTTCTGCACCACCAATTACCTAATTTTACAAAGATTGTAAAACCATCTATTGCAAAACTATTTTCACCCAACTGAATAAATTACATTTGTATTTCTAAATTATAGCAGTTTTGTTATATAGGCTAAGGTAAAAATGTATCAAGGCATATTACAAGAAAATGAGAAAAGCGCTAAAATGTGCATGACAAAACACAAAATGGCTAAAGTAGTTTGAATACATGAAATACAAAGTGCAATATTATCCGAGTCAATATTTTTCCAATTTTAAAAACGCAGCTATTTGAACCCCAATTGTTCAGGAAAGCCGTGGAAGGAGGAGTGTATAGCATTTACAGCATCTGAGTCATTTCTATGTTGAAGTCCACAAAGTCCGATTGCGTTGCTTTGGCCTATCTAGTGTTAAGGGAAACTCTCACTCACTGTGTCTCTGCAGGTGTGTGTGTTTAATTGAGAAACTTGGTGCCGACATCTGAGCGAATCGCATCAAAGAGTTGGGAGAAAATGTTCAAATCCGAGTAATATTGACCAAAAAACAATTGGAGAGAATGCAATATTCAAGTGTTTGCGAATATGGTATTTGTATTCGGCACCATCCCGACTAATCAGATTGTGTATAACAGTGGAATTAGGAAATGTCAGAAATACATACAAAATTAACAGGAAAAGGTAAATATTTATTATGGTAAATTTAATTTCATGTAATTTAATTTCATGTAAGTTATGGGCAGTATGGTTCATTTTAATATATTCGTCCGATTCTGTGGCTAATTGCAGTTAAAGTATTCATTTGAAATTTACCACAATGTCTAGTTCCATTCGGAATTGAACACAACTCTGGCAAAAAGGATATCCAGAGGAAATCTCAGAACAGCTCATGTTAAACATTTACACAAAAAGGCTCACTCAGACAGTTCTACTACGACATTTTAGACCCATTCATCAAACCTGCCTTTTTCTGGTATAGCACCTTTACACAACACTGGAAGCCCTCTCAATAAAATGACCCAAACAAGGCTGATTAAAGTCCTTTTCCCCACAGTCTTTTTAGCCTTATGGATGTCAAAGTCACACACAGTAAAATGTTACTGTTCCGTATGTTTCTAAATGATGACTACAGTATTTTTATTTCAAAAATGAGCCAAATAGCAAGATAAGTACATTTTAAGAAAGCATAATAAACTTATATTTACAAGCTAAAAAATAAAATGTTAAATTACCTCCTAAAAATTGAACCCATAGTCTGTAAATGGAAGATAAGTGTTTTTCAGTGGACTCCAATTAAATAATGCAACAAAAAGAGTAACAATAACAACAAATAAAACAATCAGGTAAAATGTACAGTATGTTAACTGTTTTGCGGAGGACCTACTTGAGCTTATTCTATTTTCCTCATTTGTGCCTTTATTTAAAAATTCAACCCTCAAATTAGTCGTTTTTACACTCAAAACAGTCGTGTGTAAATCACTTATCATATTATTGTCACTTGCTCTATTCTTTTTAATATTATAAATTCATACTATTCATTTACTTAAGTTGCCTACAAACAAAAACATGTACCCATGAATTGGTAATATATAGCTTAAATTAACTTGTGTAGTAGACTGTTAATGAATTGATCGTATGTTTTATTTCTTCAGAAGTATAATTTGAAGGTATGAACTGGAAACAAAACCTAGCACATTTTTGAACCTCTGTAACAGGTAAATTCAGGAGTATTATACCTTTTTGCACAGAACCTCTGAAACTATTCTCTCTTACAATCTATAGCAGATTACGATCAGTAATGTTCAATATAATTCAACCAAAAGTTAAATTAATTGAATTATTCGCACATAGCTGAATAACAGCAATATAAACAGCATGCATAGCAGTCCCACAGAACAATGACTACAAGACAGTTTTAGGTTGCTGTTGGCATTTGGAATCAATTTTGCCAACTGTTTTTTGAAGAAAATAAAAACTTTGACTAGATTTTTTGTAAGTCAAACTTGAGGACAAATTTTGATTGAATGTTGACCTTAGTTTTTAACCTGATCATAAACTACATTTTTGGTTGCTGTCAATGATCGTTTAATGCACAATACAGCCAAGTGAAAGACATAGCCAGGTGAGGTGGACACAGTTAGGTGAGACAGACACAGCCAGGTGAGACAGACACGGTCAGGTAAGACAAACACAGCTAGGTAAGACAAACACAGTCAGGTCAGACAGATATAAATGGGTAAAAAAAAGGGGCTCACTTATGACGACCCTCTCTTTTCCTCCCCCGATTTTTCAGTTCCTCCATGTCTGGCTGATACCTGGATGTGTTGGTTGAAACCACAGTCAGGCATAACACACTAGAGTAATAAAAGAATTAAGTAAGTTTACTTTAAACATTTATCAGTAAAGCAGTTATCACTTCTGCTTAGGCCCGCCTTTTTATTGTTTATTGTTACACAGTAATAGAAGGATCACCTTGGAGATGTTACTGTTTAACGACTTCACTTGCGTGTGATACTGCCAACGCTTATAATTTACCCTCACAGAATTATCTCTGGTTATGAAATTCCCTTTACTGAGAATCATAGCTGTTCTGCCATAATCAACACTGTCTACATATGCTTTTACATTTTAATATTGTCCTGTGCAGTTGTGTGAACTAGAATTAGTTGTGGCAACAACTAGTAAAATCAAGGTCATTGTTAGTAACTGTCAATTGGTTTCATAAGATCACACTATACTTGATAATTGTTCACATTCGACAATCGCTTTGACGAATATAACTCCAATGATTGTATCAAACCTTGATAGTAACAAATTTTCAGTTCCATTTGAATTGTGATGCATTGGACCCAATGTTGCCAGCATTTTTTCATAGGGTTTTAGAAGTGATTAATTGATTTGTCACATGAAGTCACTGGAAAAACGAATGATGAAAAGATCCCTTGCCAATGTTTGAATTATTTTACTGAATTGATAAACAGAGTAGAATGTAGGGAATTAAATCATCCAGTTTCCTGCAATGGAATCATTGCAACCTTCAAATGCCTTTAATTTACATTTACAGGTTGTTAGACAATTTATATAGGCGCGCGTGTGTGTGTGTGTGTGTGTAACATATCTTTTCATTCTGCATTGTGTAGAGTAAGGTGTAAGTTATAAGATTTATGATGAAATGATGCTAATTAAATCCATCCCTTTGCACAAGCCCCCTAGTGGCCTGGACACTGGAATCCTTAGATTGCTCAACTCAGCCATTCAGTGATCAAATACCTTCGGGTTATTGCTGGCTTTATCTTGTTGCTATGATGGAATACTAATTTTTGGTGGCGAAATAATATTTTTATGAATACCCAGATAGACACTATTGTCTAGTGCAACATGTTTAGGGTTGTAGCTGCTGATGAGACTGCAGGGAGGAAGTACTTATTAAATGGCCACCTGAGCAACAATGGTGGACAATAATATGATCTAATTAAGCTAGAGTTTGTTGTTTCCACTCATAGTGTGGAGTTATACCACATCATTTTACTATTAATATCTGGAACTAAATATGGAATAAATATATAATCTTACCATTGGTTTTTCATGTAAATATGTCCCTTTCAAGATTCAGTGGTCATATATTGCCTTGAACAATCCACTTGAGAAATAAACACACAAATATAAAGCGGGGGTAGCAGGGCCGGCCATAGGATTTTGGTGTCCCTAAACAAATCTGTGGGGGATATAAATTAAGATATACACCAATCAGCCACAACATTAAAACCACCTTCCTAATATTGTGTAGGTCCCCTTCGTGCCGCCAAAACAGCTCTGACCCATCGATGCATGGACTCCACCTCTGAAGGTGTCCTCTGGTATATTTGGATTTCTGTATTTATTTGAATCTACTGTATATTTGTATCTGATATTTTGTATCTACTGTAAATTTGTATATGATTGTGTTACTTTGTTGTATTTGATGTTGCAATAGTGAAAATACCCCCCGGGGATCAATAAAGTACACTACTACTACTGTTGCTACTTATTACATTATTGGTTTTTATTACATAAAAAATTTGAAATGGATTACATTATTGGGAGTTATTACACTATTGGCAGTTTATTACATTATTAGTTGCTACGGGGCTATAAAAAGTTAAGATATTGTTAGAGGGTGAATTATTCCCACATGATTTTAAAAACTTTTGACGGGTCAGAGCTCTTTCGGCAGCACGAGGGGGACCTGCACAATATTAGGCAGGTGGTTTTAATGTTGTAGCTGATCGGTGTATGTATTACTGCTCGGAATATTTCAATTATTTACATACTGTTATATCTTTTGATATTGTTATATTTGAATTGGTCATAAGACAACTGTTAGCCTTTGCTAATCATGCTCAGAACTTCTGTACTGGGGGCTAACTAACAGGCCCAGCTATTAGTGTAGGGGCATTGTTACCATACCATGGGTAATGTCAGCATAGTGTAGTGGCTCATAGTGGCCTTGTAGCAGGTTCTGATGTTCCTCTGTCCTCCACAGGTCAGCTTTGTTAGAATTCATACCACTCACAATGAAATTGTGAATCTAAAATTGTGGAGTACAGAGAAAAATCAAGAAAAAAATATGCCTTTGTCCAAAACATTATGGTGCTCACTATATATAAACCTTTTTAAATGTACAAAGATAAAGGTATTTTTTCACATGAAGAATGGAAAGTAGTGTAAAATTCAATCATGTCTCTAAATGATATACAGAATACTCTGTTTCAAAATCTGCCAGTGACTTACAAAACACACTGTGAAATGTTCTTATAAATGTTCTTGTGTTCTTATCAGAGAAGACATATATACATATATTTGTAAGGAGTGGTGATTACTTTGCAGGCAATTCCATCTGTGGTATGCAATTCTGTAAGATTTATTACAGTAATTTCTATCTTTCAGTAAGGGCAAATTCCTCACAAATATCTAGAATTATTTATTTACACAGCCAAAAGTCAATGCCTGTCATGTGTTCTGATGTTCATAAAAGGGTATTACAATAGACTAAATCAGCATCAGAATGTGGGGGGAATGTTCCAAATTTGGCTGTATAATGTATAATATAATGTCTCATACTGGACTGTATGGTACACTCAAATCTGAGTCTATCATAAGCCCTTGATGTTCAGTACATATGACTTTTAAGACCAGGGGACTGAGCCGTCTCCTCTCTGTGTACTTTGGACTCAGTAAGTTGAACCACTTAATTATCTTAATGAAATTATAATCTTGATAAAATTACAAGCCACCAAATTATATTGTTTTTCCAACAGATTGGCTTGCGGCTCGACTGTAAAATGGATTAGGTTGCAGATTAATTGTGCATGTTAGTTCTTTTTTCTTTCTTTTTTTTTTTTTTTTTAACAACCTCCCTGAATTCTGGACAATTAAGCAATTCTTATAAAGAAGCAGTTTTCCTGCAGATGTCTCTTTTGTTGAACTGAAAAGTGAAGGTATGCGGAAATAAATCTGTGTATAAGTTTCCCTCACGTGTGCAAACTGGAGGTCATGTGGACAATACCTACTCCAGGGCATTCATCTAGATTTGCTATCCAAACAGATAGGAGCTGTATCACTCAGCTGATAAAAGAAAGAGGAAGAACAAATAGACCACATACATTGTATTATACTAATCACTCTGGAATTCTTCTGTGTGTTTGCGGGAAGGGTGTATCATAAAAAGACCGGTATTTGTGTCCACACCTACTGCCCTCTTCTTTAGAGAGACAAATACAGAAAATCTCTGGGAATTCCATAGCACACAGTGAAGGATCAAAGAAGCTGATGTACGTTCTGTTTACATTAACCACTGTAGTGCCAGGAAAGGAATTAGGGTGCTTCCCACTAGGGGGCAGCACCGACCCTACAGGCAAGTATGGCCACAGCTGAGCTTCATTGCAATCATATCAGCTGTGGCCTATTACCTAATTAAGGGCTCAATAAGAGGACTGACTCCCAGACCTAGGGGGGAGGCATTTGGGAGCTGGGGAATGCATGGTGTGGTGGGTGTGAGTGTGTCAGTTTTTTTTTTTGTTTTTTTTTAAGTGATTTTGGTTTCCTTTCTTCTTTGAAGTTTTGGTTGTCAGATTGGCTGTTCTTTTGTTCATGAAGAACAAAAGTTGTTTTGTTCTTCTGGATGATTAAAAGGTAATGAGCCAAACATTTTCTGTGCTTTCCTCTCTGTACACCATGTGAGCAGTGGTAACCCCAGCCCTGACTCACACCACAGAGTACTCAATATATTTTTTATTTTATTTTTATTTTTTTTTAGACTGATTTATACAGACACTGTCCACTAATATGTTTTAAGGCAAAAAGGAAATGGGAAGCTTGGCTGAGCTTGAACCACCAACGAATGAGAAAGTAGCATGTAAAATTTAATTGATACATACAGTGTATACATTTTGTAATAGAATTAAAAATGTTATCTATGCTATTCTAGAGCTCCCACAGTCTTATCATACATAAGCTTGGGAATCTTCTGTGGCATATGATATAACCGTGATGCAGTGATGTGGTCCACAGTCTGGAAACTAGCCCTGATCCTGCCATGTCGGCACATAATTAGCCACAGCACCACAGCCCAGGTAGACCTCATTTATAAAAATGTTTGTGGATTTAAACCTAAACATAATCTTAAAATCATCTCCCAAGATGTGCTTACCCTTACACACTCTTAAATTTGCTTACACACCCACACGCCTTTTTTGGTATAAAAGGTTCTAAGTAAAGCTCATATTTTACCCATTTTCCTCTTGAAATGGGTGGATGTGAACATAATTTCCAAAGTAGCTAACACCTGCCCAAAAAGTCACTAAAACACATCATACATGAATTTGCATATTTTGTATGTTATCATGCACTCATGTGCATATGGTAACCTGTGTTACATGAAGGAGGGAAATCTTCTGAAAAGATGTCTAGGATAGAATTTTGTGTATTAAGGGTATATTCATTTATTTCATATCCTGTATGTTGCAAGATTCAATGCTAGGCTCTTTTTTAAAATACATTTATTTAAAGGGGTCTGAAAAGGTGTTAAATCTAGTGACAAAGTTGCCAAATATCTTTAAGCTGATGTCCCCACTGCAAGCAGGGACTGTCCACTCTTTTCTGTAAACAAGAGAATAATGCCTACGAAGAAGGCTGCTAACTGTTCAGATATAGACTAAATTTAAGAACAACAAAAACAATCTTTACACTGACTCCCTATGGATCTAGCTGTCCAAACGCAATGGCTACAGTTCATCATGCAAGCCCCCCTGCTTAGCTTAGCAAGTACTTTTTAAATGAGATAAAATACATCACTGGGTTTGACTTCAAGTTAGTACTAAAACTGGATGCAGTTTCTTCTAATTTGAGACCTGACTGCAAATGTCTAACCTGTAACTATCTATATTTGACCTATAAATTTATGATGAATGACTAATGAATAACCACCTCAATAATTCTGAAGATGTAATGGTACAGTTTGCTTAGTGTACTGGGCTTTAATGCATATACAATACTACGCAAGTGTGAGTGTCAGCTGAGTGTCGTCGGAATAGCAATGGAAAGAAATGTCATAAAGACGAATGACATGGCCCAAGGGTATCATAAGCCGCGTTTCCGCCAAAAGTACCCGGAACTTTTAGTCCCAGGAACTACTTTTCAAGGAACTAAAAGGTTCCTTCAGCCCATGGTTGTCTGCGTTTCCACCGCGTTGTCGTCGGTTCATCTGTCCTATGATTTCTTCTGTAACCCCATACTACCACCGAAGTAGCCTACATTATTTTCTAATAACCGGGACAGCCCGGAGGGGTTTATTCCACTTATATACAACGGGTTACCAACAATGACTATATATGGTTGCTTTTGTATTTATTGATTTTTATCGATTTAATCACCTGGAATTGAAATATTCTTCTGCAGCCGTTTGGGCATATTTTACCGTTGTCAAGCAAAACTGTCATTGGTAGTTGAACTTGGACCGTTGTTATGCAACAAATAGGATATAACAGGCCAATAGTCAGATTGTAACTGTTTTATATATCCTCTCAAACACATTCATTATGTTTTTATGCGAACATTCGCTTTCATGTCTTGACATCCAAAGCGACAGAATGCATTCACATTTCCAATATAACTGGCAACAACAGCAGAAAACATGCACACGTTGTAAACAATTTGCTGTTTGATTACTTTCTCATCGTCGATTCTATATAGGGTAATCGCAAAATGACAAGAATAGAACGAAAACTCGGACTTGCATGAAAATTTAAATTAGTAGTGGTACAGCCACCGTTTGCTTTCCTTCGAAGTTACTGCTAGCCGAGCAGCGAAGTGTGCCCTCCAGATGCGAACCATGCACCATAAATGAGTCCATAGTCTTCCTGGTCTTTTTGTGGAATTGAAGAATGGCAGAGTAAAATTACGGCAGTCTGAAAAAGCTAAAGGTACGATTACTAGAATTAACCTGTTATTTTACCCTGACAAAAAGTGCGGAAGGTGATTTCCAGTTTGCTTTTACTGTATCACCAATGTGATACAGTACAGAACTACCACATACCTCACATAACTGTATCAAACGTTTTGAGTCAATTACAACGGGTTAACAAAGAAAATCCGGAAGAAAATATTCAGCAACCGAATTAAACCGTTTGAATGTTTTGGTACGTAATATGCTGTCCCAGCACGAATGCTTAGCATTTTATAAAACGAATACTAAAGCAAGAAAAGAACAGAAGAGCACACGTTATAATTCCAAGACGTTGGCAGGCTATAACCAAAAGTAGGCTACTGCGCCGCATAACATACAAGTTTGATTTGAAGTTATTATGAAAATAAATCGGTTTGCGCCTGCATATTTTTAAACATGGCGCCTGAAAATAAACACAAAAAAATGCTGCGAGTACTCGACCAATCAGAACTAAATTTAGACCCTAGTTCCTGCGGTGGAAACGCACTGAGTTCCTCAAAAGGTTCCTAGTTCCGGGGTAAAGTTCCTGCGGTGGAAACGCGGC
Organism: Anguilla anguilla; assembly: GCF_013347855.1. Taxonomy (NCBI): domain Eukaryota; kingdom Metazoa; phylum Chordata; class Actinopteri; order Anguilliformes; family Anguillidae; genus Anguilla; species Anguilla anguilla. Next base: position 15,877,771 of record NC_049218.1, on the reverse strand, counting down.
TATATAAATACTGAGCTGAATCGGCCCAAGTATGGAACCCCAAGGAACACCACTAGTTATTTCTGCCGAAGAGGATTATGTAATTGGCAATGGATACAGAACATTTTCTATTTGACAGATATGACATGAATCAGGTCAGGGTAGTACTTGATACCCCAACCCAAATGGCTGAGCCTATCAATTAGTATAATTATCCATGGTATATAATTCAGAACTTGAATCCAGGAGCACTTAGACTAGACTATAGCATTCACCAGAGTCCATTCACCAGTACCTTTATGTGCCAATGTTTTTGTTTTTTTATGTAAGGGAGACTTGCTGCTCTATTTCCACTTAATTTCACTTCTTTCTTTCTGCAGTTAATGTTTCATGATTTTCTGAAGTATAGACGTCATTCAACTTTTGATGTTTATTTAAAAATCCAATTTATTCAAAATATGAAAATAGAAAAGAACTGTGCAGAAATAGAAATTGTCCAAAATAAAGTTCCTCTGCTTTACATATGTAATTGTCTTTCTAACAAAAGATTAGTGTAACTGTCATAATATAACATAACAAGCATCAAGTATATTCATGGCCAAAACCATCATTTACAGCGAGGTAGTTTTTTTTACCTAAAGAGGGCAGCAAAGCATGACTGCTGTGTCAAATCTTCTTCAAACCTAGGCACTACTATATGAAGAAAGAGCCTACATAGTGTGTGTTCAGCTCACCTCTGCAATGTCTGTCAGAAAGGATCTTTGGCTAGTCTACCTACAGAACAGTTCTATGAGTCTGCTCCAGAGAACTGAATAAGAACTGGAAATGAAACTGTCTTTCAAAACTATGCCTTTTCTACGGTCCCCAGCACTGGCCAATATCACATGAAAGCTGGTAATTTTGCCCACTTTTTACAGTGTAATGGCTACTGCAGTGATAGTTAACTAGCGAGGAATGCTACATTATAGGATTTTTATTTAATTTTTTATTGAAAACATGTATACAATTTACATGAAAGGTACATAATTTTTACATGTCAACAAAGGGTGTATATAAATACATACAAACAACAGCATTTCAGGAATTAATAGAAATAATAAAATTAAATAAACTAAAACTAGACACAGTTCTAGTGGCTTTATGATTTTACGGCCATAAGCAGCCTTGAAATAGTGGTTAAGTTGTAATTTGAAAATGTTACAAACTGGCTTTCCATTAAACCATTTGATTTTATGAATATGAAACCTTCCAAGGACAATCAATAGATATATGAATTATGTATGCTTGTATATGAAACATTAGGGTCTGCATGACATTGTAAAGTACAGGAATACATCAGATTCTTTCTTTTCATACTGCAGTATTGGATAGAGTTGACACAAGACATTGCTAGTCATTTCAAAATGTCTTCACATGAGGGTATTCCGAAAACAGATGATAATGTTTCTAAGACACTTTCACAAAAGGTACAGTTCAAAAGGTACAGATATCAATTTATAATTTAAATAATGCAGGGGTGCATTATATGTCACAACACCAGATCTGTCTCTGGCTCCTTCATTTACACCGTGATAACACTCAGTTGTGCTGCATTGCTTCTTTCCTCAAGCCTTCTGTTTGTGGGTGGGGTTAGTGAAAACCAGGAGCCAATTGTAGCTACAGGTCATTACATATTTAAATGAGCAAGACAAACTAGCTTGTGTGGCTGAAAAGCCAGGCAAGGCTCTGAAAAATAATTTATAATATTTAGGATATTTTTGATTGGGAAAAAAATGACATAAACATATTGAAGAGGGGCCAGGAGTATAATGTAAATGTAGAGAAGAAGGACCTCTTTAACACAGGTGTAATGTATAGTGCACATTGTTTCTAACAAACTCAGCAAATTTAAAGTATATCTTAATAATGAATATATTGATGATTTTTTTGATTGAAAAAAATGACAAACATGTTGAAGAGGGCCCAGGAGTGTAATGGAAAATTGTTGAAAATGTTGTGAAAAGGGACCCCTTTAACACAGTTGTAATGTATACAGCATATTGTTTCTAACATACTCAACATAAAAAATATGTCTTTGGATGTGCACATTCAAGAATAAAAAGGGAGTTAAGGAAAGAAAGAAAAGAAATGGCATTGAAAAAAACTGACATGACTACAGACAAGGGGAATCCAGCAGCAACATTTCAAAAACCAACTTATTGCACTTGTTCACAAATTAATATATTCTGCTGACATATCCATTATATATGTGCATAGCTGTCAATAAAAATCAACATTTCAATTTTGCAATTTACAAACCCAGATATAATGACCATCTTCTCTACGTGGGAAAAACTATTGCAGGTGAACCTTTTTTTGGATTTCATCAGCTTCAATGTGGAAAACGTACTTTCTTAGAGGAAATTCTGTGGAAGATAAAATTGTGTTAATTATGAACTCTAATTTAAGCTTTAGTTCCTTTGTATTAGTCACAAACTTAGAATCAATATATATATATATATATATATATATATATATATATATATATTATGATTCAGCCTAAATAAAATATTCCCAACCTTTTCATCACTGATTTCATTCATTGACTTTTTGAATTCCATGCTCATAGATTTAGCTTCGGTCCCACTGTAGGCGATGTAGTGAATTAGCGTCTGAATTCTGAAAAACAATGAAAAGAAATCAAGTCAGACATTTGTTGACATGGGAAATGCAATCCAATGGATCTGAAAACAGGTCTGGGTTTCCATACTGTACAAAAAATTATGGAAAATGAGTCCAAACCATTTTATGTTCTTTTAAAGTGATTATTGTTTTCATTGTCCAATATTAATTACAGAAATAATGACTGGAAAGTATTTGAAACCATTTTTTTTTAAATCGGAAAATGAATACTTTAATGTGCTCAAATTGTAAGGAAATTGAATATATTTCATGAATCCCAGGGCTTATTCAAACCTTATTTGAGGGTATTTCAAAATTACAACTGTATAAAGACAACAAGTAAGTCCTTTCATAATGTGATGGAGCTCTGCTTGCATCAATATTTAACTACCTGTGCCAGATCATCCCAAACAACTGTATGCCCAGAAGGGAGGCGAAGCCCAGGAGAAACATCAGTCCAATTGGGTCAATGTAGATTTTCGAGTTGGGATCCTTTGTGCCATTGAGGAACGTTCTGGGGATCACAATGGTGACCGCTGTGCCAATCTGCTGAAGGAAAAAAGTGGCTGCAATCCACAGAGCGTTGCAGATGAAGAAGACAAATGTCGCCTGCGAACAAAAACAAAAAAAAAACAAAAAGAAAATATACGTTTGTGCAAATTCCAAAATGTGGGGAAGGGAACCATTCTTGAACGTAATGCATTACTCTCACAATGTTTTTGTTCAGAAAGGAAACAAATAAAACAGCAGTCAGAAGCTGGTTTGTTTAATGTTTCATCTGAAATGTGAACCCCTACAAGGAACATAATGTAAGTAAATTGTCAAATTGGCAAATTGTCACTGCAGATATATTTACAGTAGCTTCATTTAAATTTTATCGCAGAGCAGCCTTACTGTGTCCATGCATAATTTAGTTATACATATGGATATACCTTATTTCTGAGGTCTTTGAGATCTTCTGCAATTTGTTTCTGCTTTTTCTTGTCTTCATCTATAGGCTTTAAATATTGCTCTTGGAGTTTTATCCAGAACTTCTCTTCTTCCTGCAAGAGAAACAAACAAAACTGATGTCAGTATAAAATCAGTGACATAATTCACTTAAATGTTTTGCATAGCAAGCAAGTTTATTTAATTATTTATTTTTGACACAAAAGGCCAGACTCACGTCATCAAGTGTGTCATCTATCAGGGCCAGCTCACTGGATCTCTCTCTCAGCTGTGTTACCCAATCTGCCAAATGACGATAGGATTGATGGAAAAAAAGGTATAACAACGTCCAAGAAACCCCATTATGTGTTCTATTAAAAAATATTTTCCCATTAAAGAGCAGAGCTGGTTTGTATAAGTAAGTTACAGTGACAATTTTACTTACATGGTGCAGATGGTTCTTCTTCCCTAGGGGTAAAACATATTTAAAAATTAAGTCTTCTATAAATATAAAATGTATATGTACCTTATTGTGCTGAAAAAAATAAATTAACACATCGTTCAAATCTATCTTTATATGATTTAGTAAAACTGCAGCAAAGAAATCAGCCATGAAAATAAGCAATAGATTAAGCATGGATCTGGATTTAATGAACAATATTCTTTCAGTCTGACTAAATGCAAATGTAAGTTTTTTCTTCAACACAGTTTGGCAAGTTCAGCGATCACCAAAGTGAAGACAGGAAACTGTGTTTTGACGTGGGGAAAAACATAAGCATTGCATATATTTGTGAATCAAATTTAAGAACAAATGTTTTTTTTTTTAATTCCAACCAATTACCCAATAGTGAGTAGTTGTACAAACTCGTATTATCTGCGAGCACACAAGCTAATCAATGCAAGCTAATGTTAGCATGCTGCCTAAAGTTCATGCATTAATTTGTATGGATCTGAGCAATTTAAATATGGGCAGCTGTCCCATGGGGTTGACATCTATGCAGTTTCACCTGTGTAGGAAGCACTGCAGCTGAAGCGTTTGTACTCCTAATGCACCCGTACACCCCACATCATGTTAACTGGTTGTTGATGGAGCTGGAACACTCTCAGACACATACACAATACTCCCACTCACATACACAATAACTGTTTATCCGTGAGCAACCTACCATTCCTCCTGATCAGGATGGTTCTCACTCGTTGGTTCTGCGGCAATGGGGGCCTCTGTGGGCCCTGGGATGACCACCACTTTCTCATCTTCATTTATCTGGAACTCAACATTCCAGCAGCAGCACTTGCACTTCTTCTCATACTTCACATTCTTCTTGAATGTCTGGTCGGGCCCATCCTTGCCCTGGCCGGCGGTCTCGCGCGTGCCCCAAGACACGTTGTTCATGTTGACCATGGAGTAGATGGCTAGCAACAGGTACCCACTCGGAATGCTGAGGACATAAACAACGCCGTAGACCAAGAGGTGGAATTCCTGAGGGTGCAGCAGGGCCGTAAAGAGGTATAGCACCAGGATTCCAACGAAGAAAATGCCGCTAGGGGTCAGGATGGTCCCCACCTTCACCAAATCCCCTTTAGAAGAACAAGAAGGTGCATACAGTAACATAATATTTAGAAAAAACAATCTTCATAATTGACTGAATTATAAGGGTGATCTGTTATAAAATAAGTTACAGATGTTGCTGTGTTCAAAGCAATTTTGATGTTTTCTCAGCAGTAAGTGGATACAAAGAATTTATTTCTCACATTTTACAAAGATTTTAAAAAGCTTAAGTAAGATCACTTAAGTTTGGCTAAAAAATAATATGCAATGTGTCAGGGTGGCCAGGTCCAATTTGTGAAATTGCAAGGTAGATTTTATTTTATTCACAGTTGCCAACTTTGGTCATCTGGCTAGAGTGAGATTTTCAACTTGAGACTGTCTGGCATGCAGTTGGGGGGCAGGTGGACTTTTTGCTGGACTCAAGCTAGGTCAGTTTTTCTGTGACATTTCTTGTTCTAATGAACAGACACCAACCATCTCTAAGCAACAACTGCTACTGACAACACTGGCCAGACTCAAAGAGACAAGACCGACAACAAAGTCATTTTCATGTTTGTTTTTGCCTGCTTATCTGAATAATGTTACTTTGCTATTGATCTGTGAACAAAATGGCCACTGTAGAAGATTTATATATCCCATGTCATTTACAATATTAATGTTAACTGGTATCTAATGTTATAGAAGCCAAGTAATAACTATTAGCTAGTATCTAGGACTTGCTGCCCAACTTATAGATGATAGGGCCTATCATCACCCTAATTTAGGGTTGTCAAATGCCCGGTTGTAGGCCCTGAATGCCCGGTTTTCAAATTTTTTGTGGAGGTCCATGTTGTGGTCCCGACCGGAAAATGTCCAGTCTGAAAATTTGATTGAAATTTGACCACTAGTTTGTAACAAATTCCATCTTCCATTTGCACTGTTACACTTTCCATTGTTACACTTTTTTCATTTTTGGAACCCCCCCCCCCCCCGTATAAATATACATTTATATAGCATCACATTATAGAATTGTATATATAATTATGATATGCGTGATAAGTGCTAGATATGAAGCAATTCAATAAAAGTACTTGGTTACAAGACTAAAGCCTTACCTGGGAATTGAATCCACAACCTCACTATTACCAAAACAATTCCCTAACCATTATACAACAATATTTTTTCAAGATAATTTCTTCATTTTTCAATACACGAAAATAAGTCGTTTTCAACATCTTCTTTTAGAACTCATATACTGTACAGGCAGTCAGATCTGATCAAAGCTTACTTTAGACCCCTTGGGAACCATTCACTATGTGTGATCAACAATGTGTGGCAACTAAAAACACACTAAAACTGGAATAATCTTTAAAAACACATTTTTTAAATTTTGGTTTGTAATACTTTAAATATTGAGTGAAAAGTCTTACCTGCAATAGATAACATTGTTGCTAACATGAGGAAAGCATACAACACGCTCATAACAGCGGCGATGGTGATTTGGGTATCAGATTTCAGCTTGAAGCACAGGAACAGGTATATTAAAGGTGGGATGATTGCCAGAATCAGACTAACATTTGCAGAAATTGCAAACACAGATGAGAAGCTCCCTACAGAAAAACAAAAATGACATGAAATATGCAACCATGTTCTCCACACAAACTGTAAAAAAGAAATGGAACAGAAAGCACAGCTGATGAAATTAACCTTAAAACAGAAATAAACATTCTGGTGCCCCTTGTAGGAGAAACAGAATGTGATATTTCTCCCATAACCCTGAATGATAATTCTACTGGATTCAAATATAATGGTCTGGATTAAGTGATCATTTGTTTTTAACTCTGGCTGGAATTCAGTCAAAATTTGTCTTTAATATTACATAGAAGTGCTGCTCTGTTCTACTCACAAACACTGTTCATCAATCAATTCATTTACAGAAAATGCATGCAAGTACAAAAGTATGTGACATATTTTGTTATGACTTATTCTCACCTGCGATCATAAAGCAAACAGTGGCTGGGCCTAGGATGGAAGAGGCCATATTTATGATCTGGTAGAGGATGAATAGTCTGGATATAGATTTGTTTCTCTGTGCCGTCAGGGTTCCAGTTGCCAGCAGGTCCAGAGTGTTGGCCAGGGTTGATGGCCCCCAGCGCCGCCTCTGGTTGTAGAACTCCTTGAATTCCTGAGGGGCGTTGGTGTAGGAGTCAGATGCTGCATTGTACTCGACCCTCCAACCCTGCTGCAACATGAGGGTGCACAGCCAGCGGTCCTCCCCTTTATAATCACAACCACAAAAAATCAATTAGTAATCCGTAACTCCTTTTCAGCAACCAATGAAAAATAAATAAGTTAATAAGTTCACAATGTACAATAAAGGCCAATGCAGATTTTTTTTAAATCACTAACTTAAATGAAAATATGGTTTTAGAGTGTTTTCAAAATATGTATTTTTTTCAAAGTAAACATAGTTTTAGAATGCCTGCTGACAGCTGCAGTCATCCCTGAGATGAATGTCCAATCTTGATTAAAAGGGGAATTCCACTTTGGTTTTTTCTTTTATTTGGGGAGGTGTAGCAGTACTCCTGATTAAACTGAGCTCTCAGCCAACTCTCTAACTGTAATGAGTGCAGAAATATAGCTCCAAACTACTGCTCATGTTGGGGCAGGTCTTTACAGTCCATGGGGGTGGATCAGACATTTAAAAAATGCCGCTTTGCTATGGTGTGGCAAATTGCAAGGGTTCAACACTAGTGAAGGAAGGAATTTATTTTTGCTAGTTACTGCAAGATGTAAGTGAGAGAAAACTATGGCTGCCTGCAATTCGGAGCACCAAATATCCTCCGGATATACCTGAGACACAGCTAAAGAATGCGTGAGTGTGCAGCAGGCACATTCTCCCAGATGATTTTGAAAACATTTGAGCAAAACTACTGAACATATCTGAACATCCCGAGTGGCCATCTGTTTGCTCAGTCACCACCCACTTCACCTAGTATGGAGGGCATGAGGACGTATCTCCAAATTCAAATTACCCACCCATTGTAGTATTTCAAAAATGAGAAAATCCATACTGAAAAATACCCATCTTCGTCCCATCTAATAATCAATCGCTGAGTCAAATTTACTCTTTTTGGTAGCATGGCCAGTCATATCCCCCTCACTGAGAAACACTGGGGACTTAAGGTCTCAGTGAATGAGTGCCCACATGTCACATTTCAAAAACGTGTGTCCTGCCTCAGTGCAGGCAGTTTTCCTAGTACCACTGCAGCATCTAGCTTTTCTATGTAGTTCACAGGGTCAGCGTTTACAGAAAATCAACTAAAAATCCAGAGCACATTAAAGCAAATCAGCTGGGAAATGGCAAGTTAGCAGATAACTAGCAGATAGTGTGAATGGTGTATATTAACCTCACTCACAAACTAAGCTATTGTATGTGATACTATGAAAAAAATGTATTTCTTCAAATAGCAGATAAGTTGTTTTTCTCACATCAAGCATAATCCTATGGGTTTTCTTCAGACTCTTGTTCCTTAGAGTCTGAACACTGCTCCAGTGTTCATCCTTAATTCTCACAGCTCTCAAAATGGCAACAGTCATTTAATTCCTTAATTCCTATAATGTCTTTATTCAAGATTTAACCTCTAACAACACAATATTATTGCATGTAGCCTGAATGTCTTTCACAAATTAACTGCTACTAATGCAACAAGCTGTACCTTGGTCATACTGCACATATTGGCTGGCTTCTGTGGCAGTGGTGGTGTATTTTTTCATCACATTATCGTCCATGAGTGCAGCTGCCCGGAACAGGCTGAAACAGCCAGGACTGCAGAGCACACAGCCAAACACATGTTCTGTTGCCTTCTGCATCCAGTGCCCCACAGCGTACTCAAACTTCTGATACCACACCATGGGCCCTGTGGAAGGACATAACCAAATAACCATACCCTTACTGTTCACTGTTTGCAGATGCCCTGTAATGGGCCCAAAGGTGTGACACAGCTTTGATTGACTTGTTGCATAATCAACAGAAGTATAAAATATTCTACCTTAAACTTTGGTATCACTGTTACTGGTAGCCAAGCTCAGGGGGAACTCTAAAAGCATCAACTTCATAATTGTATTCCTCAAGAGAACTTAAGAAAATAAGCGCGCTAGACACATCTCAAATTTGTGTGATTTTTTTAAATAATACTTCTTCTAAATTAAGCTTGAATGTTAATTTCCATAGGCTAGTAACGTTTTAAGAATAATAAAGAGAAATAGTGAATACTATATATCAGTATTAGTGCACAGGAACCACCAACTTAAATTAGGGAAATTTCTGATTGCAAATGCAAATTAAACTGATGTCTTTCAGAGTTATACCTGAATGTAATGAAATCGCTTATCTCAATCTTAATTACTAAATACATTAATTACTTGATACATCTCAGGATGATGGGAGGAACCTGCTCGTAATTACTTTACCGTACAGTACAGTATACACAATCAATGATATACAGAATTCTACTGGGGTCGCTTAGAAACTTCATCTAACAGTACCAGTGAGATTCTGAAAACATTTCACCAGGGTCTTACCAGTGCCTGTGGGATGAATCCTGCCACAGGCCGCTCCGACCTCAGGGTACAACCTGAGGCGATCCACCAGAAGCATCACAGCTGAAGGCTGGAAATCAATGTCTCCATCCAGAGCCAGAATGTAGGTGTTCTCCTTTTCCTTCTGAGAAGGACAGAACAACACATACATACAATCAGCTATTCCCGAAGTCTACCCAGACACATTTTTGGGTCTTTGAGGCAAATTTGTTCTTAACAAGGAGAAATACCTGTTCAAAATCCAAACAAACGTAACAAGTTTGGTAAGCTCTGGACATACCAGCTAAAAGTTGATTAAAGCCTGATTTATACTTTTTTTGCACAATACTTTTGGCAAGTTTCCTACTACGTCTGATCAGGACATCACTGACACGCTAATTAATTACAAACTACTGGTAAATTTATTCCATCAATTACTCTGACTGGATAATTACTCTGTCAGGACCACAAACCGGACATGAACAAAAAATTTGAAAACTGGACATTTTGGTCAAAATGGGACATTTGAAAATTGGACATTTTGCCAGATGTCTGGCAAACCTAGTTCCAGAATTTACAGTGCTTGAACCCCGAATTATGAAACATGCACACACAGCAGTGTGACAGATAATATTTTTTACCTTCAATTGTTCCTCCAGAATGATTCTCCCTTCTCCATTCTCAGACCTCAGGACATACTTCTTGTTCATATTCCAGCCCAACAGATAGTATAGGTACATAATCTAATAAAACAAACAGAACCCTTTGAATAAGCTATGCAAAAAAGTGGTATAAAAGAGGAACTTGCAACTATCAAACAGGTCACAGGAGTTCATTTATTTTTGGAGGTCCAAGCAGAAAACCTGCTGGAACTCTATAGCTGGTATGCCTGAGATAAAATTAATGTAAGCTCTAGATGTTAGAGTTACCAAACTGTACATTGGGATGAACTGCAATCCATTACAGTATGGCATTTATTGGGTGGTGTGTCAGGAAATATTCTTCAAGATATACTTTGGTCAGCTGCAGTTTATGTGATTCTCATCACTTCTCATCACGTTCTACACAAATGCAGAATACAAAAATTATGCTATCATGAACAGCTGAGCCATCTTGCAATGCAAGTTTACATGCAAGATTTATGTAGCTGTCTAATTTTCCACATAAGAGCACGAAAGCAAATTTGTCTTGGTATCTTGCGTATTAGGGCCCTATGCTTTAATGAACCTTAACCTTAATTTCTGCTTGAAACTACATTTTATTTTATGAAATGACATGCCATTATATAAATGGCATTTTTAAAGATTATTTTTCAACCTTTTGCCCACCAAGATCATCATCTTTCACTTAATAGATTAAGCAATGCAACACAGTGAAGCATACTTAACTTCATTAATTTATGTATTTAAATAAATAAAGTATTAAAATGAAGTGTTATTACTGAATCATTTAATTTGTAGCTTTCATCAGTTATCACAGATCTAGGTGAATACATTTTTTATTGAATAAAATTATTTCAGTAAAAAATAATCACTTTTTTAACAGCCTTGAATATTTGTCCAATCAGCAATTGTATTGTTATCTCATGGGTTCTGATTTTCAAAGCCAAAATCAGTTACTAGTCTGGAGATAATTTAATGAATATGAAACACTGAGATACACGGCTTGCTTTGGTAATAAAACCAATGCAAGCCACCTTTTTCCGAAATAAAAAAGCGTCATGTCTTTGGGGGTAAATAACCAGTCCATTTTTCATAGTAGATCTGCTCTAGGTTGTTCAGCTTGGTTGAATGACACTTGTGGATTCCAACTGCCAGATAGTACCACAAATTTTCAATGGGACTGAGATCAGGACTTTGACTGGGTCACTGTAGGACATTCACATTTTTGTTCTTGTTGCTTTGGTCTTATGCTTGGGATCATTGTCCTGCTGAAAAGTGAACTTTCTCCCAAGCTTCTTGAGGCGGGGACGTTTTTGCCATACATAGCACTTTGTATTTTGGCCAAAAAGCTCTATCTTGGTCTCATCTCACCACAAAACCTTTTCCTGCATCTTTGGTGGGTCATGTTCATGCATTCTGGAAAATGTTAGACATGCTTAGAGACTGTTCTTCTTGACAGTGTGGACTCAAAAATATTCACATCTATTCTGGGTATTCCTAGCTGGCTGACCTAACCAAACCCTAGTCCTCCCCCTCCTCGATATCTGACTGTTTGGAAGAATTAGGGTGTGGCATTCAGCAGGTTCTTTGCTCACCTGAGACCATCGCTTTTTGTGGCGGATCAGCTGCTTGTCTTTGAAGTGAACATACAGTATGTTGCCATGGGGCAGTGTGTATTTGAGACGGCCACCGTAAGGGGTTTTGATGATTTTCTGCGCAGAAAGTAATGTGTCGTCCTTGAAGATGCTTGGGTCCTCATTACTGAAAATCCTACAATTTAAAATATTCAGAAGTAATTTGTACTAACAGACCACCATTTTAAAACTTAATAATCTCTAAACAGTCAAACCTAAAATTATATTATATATTATTACCTTATAGTATCTTATGACCACATAATTTGACCGGCACATACTAATACTAAAACTAACAGTTTGATGGGGCATACCCCATGCCAAAACAGCAGTAAAAATTTGACACTTTCCAGGAGTTCCTGTTAATGACCACAGACATACCTTTTCTCTTAATGGAAAAACACAGGATTCAGAAACGGTGTTAGACAGCCATGTAATAAAAGCCAAAAAATGAGATATTCTCTCAGTATCATGGCTAAACAAAGATACAAGAGTTATGTTTGTTTACAGGCGATCTTACATGTAGACTTCCTTGATGACCTCCACCAGCATCTCTGCATAGTCATTCACACGGCGATGTTTCCTTCCTTCCACGTCTTCGAAAGCGTCATCAAAGAAAATGTGGTCTTCAAATCTCACATCTTTATATGAGTTTCTCCTGGGTCTGAATTTGTCCAGCCTTTCAAAAGGTGGCAGAAAGGTATAGGTTTTGTTGTTAAGATAGCAGAAAATATTATTTTACTCATATATTTAATCAGGTATAAACTTCATACCTGAGTAATTTCATATCTTAAAATCCAAAACAAAACATTGCTCATTTTAATCCCAATCCAAATTATGATTAAATCACAAATCCCAATCTTGCCTCGATGGTCTTTACCATATTATTTACCTGAACAAAGAGATCATCATCGTCATCATTTCGCTGTAGGTCTCATGCCACATTGTGGCACACAGGTAGAGCATCACAGTTTCCTTTTCCCTACAGAAGAAAGAGACTTCAGACTTGGTTTTGCTTTTGTCCTGCAGTGACTGGTGCTCTCAGCGGAATGTTGTTAAAATCATCATACTGATTAGTACTCACTTGGTTTGCCTCTTCCTCTGGGGGATGTCAAAGCGAGCATTGAGAAGCATGGACTGGTCAATGAAAGCCCCTTCATACAGGCGGCGCACAAACAGGTCCTTGGTCCTCTCGATGCGCTGGTATGGGTGGAACCAGATGTAGATGGTACTGAGAAACAGCCCAAGCCACCAGCTGAGCACAGAGCTTCCCAGCAGAGCCCAGCCTTTTGTGTCTCCATTTCGGAAGGTATTCTGGGCACAGAGCGAGTAGGTGACATCAGAAGCCAGCTGCGTAAATGCAATGACGTCCGAGTTGTTGACACTGATGAAGTTTTGGCAGTACAAGGCAAAAGTGTAACTTCCTGGGGTGTGTTGCTCAGCCAGACTGTGAAAAGGGATTCCAAAACTGAGCACAAAAGCCAGAAGAACAGCAGGGGAAGCCAGCCACATGGGAATGACAAAGCTCCGCCGCACTGCATGCATTTTGCAGGCCACTACCACAAACCAGTGGCAGAGGGCACTAGAGAGTACTTGGATGGCAAAGAGGCTCAGGACCACAGTCCTTGAGTCCTGTGGGATTGTCAGAACAGAGGACCAATCTAGGCCCTGCAGTTTGACATAGGCCCCCAACACAATCGCTGTGACTCCAATTCTCACAACACTAGCGATGATGTTGATGATATTTCTGCACCTCTTGGTGTCCTTGGCAAGGTTTACCAGGAAGTTAGTCCGCAACAGGCTGCTGTAGTTCTCCCACCAGTTCAGGGAGACCAAGATACCCCCTGCTATGGCAACGGCAATATATTTCAATTCTGTCAGGTTTTTTTTTGAATCTGTTGTCTCCACGATGTAAAACAATACAAACAGCACATATCCAGCTGTTATCAGGATGAACGCAGCAATGGAGGTAATGAAAACGAACTTGTTCCTCGCTCTTGTAACCAAATTAACAGCCAACTGAAGCACAGCAGACAGGATTCCCACACTGTTCAGGATCATTACGTTGGTGATAATGTTGAAATGGGGCATTGCTACAAGGATGAGAATTATGGTCCCAAAAGCAACAAGTGCTTCAGTGCAGAAAACCTGTGAGATACACAATCACTGGTATTTAAGAATTTTGTGTGTTCTTTTTCATTCTTATCATTAACATACTTTCAAAATGTTAGAATTGAACCAATACTTGTACTGTATAGGCTGCACACTCACATGTTCTAAAGTCAATATACTTACCCATAAAATTGTTATTTTCAAGGGTGTCTTTGAGTCTTTAAATGTCATTTTCCAAATGCTTTTAATCAATGCCAGAGCACTTGGAGTGACTGTACAACAGGCAAGAAACAGAAGTGCGTAGGGTTTTGTAGGCACACTTCTTGAGGCTGTGTTTGATGCTGTTATCAAGAGTAGCAGGGAAGACTGTATGGAAAGGCAGATGTCAAAATTAATGCATTTGAGTCAAAAGCACTCCCTAAGCTTCAGTCATATTTAGTCTTGTTCAGGAAAATCATGAGTTTTGAATGGAATGGAATGGAAAGGACCCTATACTTGTAAAGGTGTCTTACCTTACTAAAAAATGCCAGTGCAAATGCCATTATGGCAATAAATGTGCAGGCGAGGTTATGGATGAACTTCCGGAGCTTCCTTGGTTTCTGTTCATCCTGGATAAAAGGTACCTCTCGGGCCCTGTCCCAGAACTCCCTGGTCCTTAAAAGCACAAATTTGTCCAATTTAGCATAGGTACAATAAATGGTAAACATGCTTTTTAAGAAATTCAATGGATTCTAGTGGATTCTATCCTATGGATAGCTCAGTCCAATCTATGGATTGAGCTAGTGCCGAATAAAAGCTTGTATAACATCTTAGTACATTGCATTACACACATTTATGGGCTATTACATAAATATGACACATTGAGACAATTTGAATTGTATAAATAGTAACTTCAATATATAAATGTGTATCATAGGTATATCTCTTTTCACAAAAGCGTGGTTGATTTCCTTCATAAACACATATGGTAGTCATCTTAAGAAGCTTCTTGGAATTGTCGGTCCCGCGAAATTTGATATTCATATGCAGTCTTTTTTTTTTTTTAATTCTCAAAGAGCGAACATTTGGAATGTCCAAGTCACATGAGCTGAACGTTAGCTGGTTTCATCTTTAATAGCCTACTACTTCCGAGCACCTATTTTACAGCATTCGTTGTGAACCAACGAAATAAAATAGGGGAAGTTGCTATAAATGTTAGTTTTTGGATTTTGCTCATTTACGCAGAAAATATTTCGCCTAGCAGTATGACATTTCACTTCAAACAGCTTTGACGTCTTAGTACTATTTACCCGTTTCAATTAGGTTCACAACTAAAAAACTAAATTTAAAAAATTACGTTCATAACTTTAAACCAAAGTATAAGCAGTCCGATGTGACGTCGTAACAAAGGTGCGGAATAATTGTAACAGTAACTGAAAACTAAATGAGCGTAAGAATGTTTTTTGGTTTATTTGTTTTTTTGTTTGTTTGTTTGTTTTTTGCTGCACATATATAGCCTACTAATGTTAATCAGTTAAACACACTTCCAATGGTAATGTGAGACCAGTTGTCGAATTGCTCCGTTCTTTTGGCACGCGATAGAGGACCGAATTGAGCGCATATAAACCTGAAATGGCAGCGTCCAAAGGTTATTGACCGTCACATTTATTGTGCGCTATATAGCAACTTTCCGCTGTAGGCCATAGTATTTTACCGAGAAATCAGATCTGAAAAAACAGTATCCTTTCAGTTAATGAAAATCGCTGGGCATCAAGTTTTATTCGTCGGCTGATGATGATGATGATGGGGAAACACAGTACAAGCAAAATTCAATCGGTCTGAAATCTCTCGGTAGCTGAATTATGAATTAAGTTCATGAATGAAGATTTGAAAATGAATACATACAACTGTAACGGAGTGCAATAGATCTGAAAACAAATCGTTTTATGCAGTACGCAATTTACAAATATTTGGAGTAGGAAATAAGTTATAAACGACTAAATTTGAATATCTACTATCGATCTATCGACTATCGATCGCTCTGAACTCTTTACTGCGGTCCATAAGGAGTGGTAGTCTATTACAGCGTAGCTTACACAAAAGCGATTTTACTTTTATATATTATAATAAATATGATTTTAATATTATATATTACAAGAAAAAAGTACTACCAAAGCAGAAAAAACCCCATGTCGCAACACAGGACAACCTCAAACAACGACAAACACTACAAACGTGTGTTCATATTTATCTGGGAAAATGGGTAAAATGTAATAGAAATAGTAATTATGATAATAATCCCAGATGGAAAAGGACTACTACTACTGTCCGCGGTGTTACCGTAAGCGATGACTATTAAAATATCACTGCTAAACTATAAGATTTCATAGTATTCAGTTATAAATATGATGTGATTAAATGTAGCCAACGTTCTGAAATAGACCATTAAAATTGCGATTTTCACCTTAATTGCATTTATCTTGGTATGCCAGGATAAAATTCAGCTCCTTTTTCCATTAGGCTACAACATATTTGTGTACTAATTAAGTAACAAATGATAAGTATGAAGTTAAGTGATTGATTTATGGTGTATGTGAATGTAAAGCATCTAAAAGAAGTCTACCTTCCATCCATCTCCTGCTTGTCATGCATGTTGCCTTCTGAAGATCTTAATAGCCTACAGCAAAGTATTTATGGTTTCATCATTGCCCACTCATGCCAAAAATGATGTAGGTATAGCTTCGATGACGGAGATGGTTGTGGCTCTTATTTCAGTTTTGCAGCCTTTTATGCATTGTGACAGGTGGATAACTTGAGGAAATGATTTTTATTTAGACGAACTTCCTCATATTTAAGCAAATTCTGATTATTTGTCTCCCCCCTTGTGTCCCCACATGTTTTGACGCCTTATCAGACATTGATTATACTTTCCTGTTGGCATATATATATTTATATATATATATATATATGTTTATGTGTCACATGAAAAGTGAAATGGCAATCCAATCATTTACATTGAAAATAATGTGCAATTCAGCTGTTACACCTAAAAATACACTATATGTTTGAACAATTGCCTACATCCAGTGCTTTGAGTGTTGTATGTAAACCACATTTTGAATAAAATGTATTATTAAGGCATTTTACTGACTTTTAACCACAAGAAACGTTCACTGGAATTTCACTCAACTAAACACATGACAGTAGCAGATAAGTGAGTAGCGCTCATGGAATGCACAAAGCAAGTTTTCAGGAAACTCAAAATTGCAGCCAACCAATCAGTCAGCCCCATTAACCACATACTCTTGCTTTTCCTCAATCATCCAATTTCATACACACAACACTCTTCTCTTACCCATCCAATCACAGGCACACATCACCAATGGAGAGTCTTTTTAAACAAACAATCAGACGACTTCTCAGTGCTGCTACTTGCCTGTGCTGCTTTGCATGCTTCACTGCTGCTGCTTAAGATTGCACTCACCCTCCACCACCCCAGCACCACCTATTGTTTGGATCTGCTTCTAGATACAGTGGGGTTTTCTGGCATTCCTCCTTTTTAGTAGGGGAGATGTACGATACTCCCTGTTAGACAGGGTAGTGCATGCTGCACTAATATCTGAAGTAGATCCACTCATCATATTCATGTAAATACTTTAATATGTAAGTTATCCTGACTGAAATAATATTGTGTAGTGTTGCTTTTGTGATACTGTTATGATGTTGGACATTTGGGGGACAAAAGGGGCAATAAGGTATATATCATTCCTCCATAAAAACTCTTTCAAGATTCTTCAGTTTGTACTTGTGTGCTGCCCTCTCAAAAATTGAAGCAGTAGCTGCTCTTTTCACATGAGTGACATGACACTAATGTTAGCTGCCAACAGAACACTCAATTTCCTCGTTGACACCTTTACATGGAATTTTTCATCCAGGTACATGGTGCGCACAAGTCTGTGTGTGTATGTGTGTGTGTGTGCATGCACGTATGAGAGTGTGAGTTTTCATACAATGTCATGATATGATGAGGGCCCCTGGCCCTCAAAATGTCTGTGCATGCCCCTGCATATTAATGTAGATAAAAAATAACTTTAAAATGTAGCTTTCTCTTGCACTAACTTTCCAAATGTATGTTTTCAAATGGTGCAACATGTTCTTTCATTTTGATAGACTCAAACTGGATTTCAGCAACAGCTGCCTACTTCACAAAGCTTGTTTCACTGTTTTTCAATGCAGAGCAAGTACACAGACACACACACAGATGCGTACATTTGAAAGAGAATTGATGGTGATGGAAGTTATGAGAATATGAAGTATTGCATATACTTAAGGTGGTTAATAGATTGTTCTAAAGATAACAAGCTTTAAAATGGATTATCAGTTTGATCTACATTGTGGGAAAAAAACTGCAACCAAAGAAATTTAAAAGAAAAAGGGTAAGGCTGTAATTGTGCTCAGCTTAGCACTCCTTGTTGAATCATGTTCTGTAGAAGTGGTTGCTTTTATTAGACATCACACATTAATATGTGGGGGAACAGGTCGAACAGGAACATGATCTGCAGTTCCTGACATGGGATTCATGTTCATTAAATTGGTTCCAGGACGTGATTATATTTTTTAATAAAACCAAGTTGGTGTGCCGTCAGGCGAGGTCACGTGTGCCGTGTGAAAAATCCTTTTAAAAAAATTTCAATGTTCAAATGAATTTAAAAAAAACTTAAATGAACAAATCCCATTCACAAAAGCCAAAATAAATATCATTAAAATGCAGATTGTTTAATTAAAACCCCAAAATAACATTTAGGCCTACTGTTGGCACATCACATCTGATGCTGCACGGTGCTTATTTTTTATGCTTTTGGGAGTGGCTGTGAGATTCTGTAAATTTGGAAAGTGTGCCGCGGAAGGAAAAAGGTTGGGAAACGTTGCTTCAGAGTAGCACACGTAGTAATACACTGCCTGGCCAAAAAAAAAGTCGCCGTTTGGATTTTTTTGGACAGTGCCCACTGTACAAGCGTCTGGAGGCAGTGTTATGATTTGGGGTTGCTTCAATTGGTCAGGTCCAGGCTCAGCAACGTTATACGGCAATAAAATGAAGTCAGATGAGTACCTGAATGTACGGAATGACCAGGTTATCCCAACAATGGATTTTTTCTTTCCTGACGGCACGGGAATATTCTAGGATGACAATGCCAAGATTCATCAGGCTCAAATTGTGAAAGAGTGGTTCTGGGAGCATGGAGGAATCATTTTCACACATGAATTGGCCTCCACAGAGTCCTGATCTTAACCCCATTGAAAGTCTTTGGGATGTGCTGGAGAAGACTTTACGGAGTGGTTCGACTCTCCCGTCATCCATACAAGATAATGAAATTCTGGACGGAAATAAATGTTGTGACGTTGCCACAATGACACAAAATCAAATCTAAATAATCAAAGCTAAAGGCGGTCCAACAAAATATTAGAGTGTGCAACTTTTTCTTTTGGCCAGGCAGTGTATTACCACCATTGTGTAGTTTTCTGGTCTGTGTAAGAAAAAGCACCATGCCAAAAATGAGCACAGTTGGTCCAGTGCAGGAGAGGGGGAGGCCAGTGGCATATGACAGAGGAAAAACTCTTGGAGAAAAAATACCCTGATGCCAATGTGCAACGCATCTGGGGGGACATTAGAGAAGTCAGACCAGTCACAACCCTTAATAAAGTGAGCTTGCATGATATAAATGGCTCCAGTAATTACTATCCCGAGAAGACTGGACATCGCCCTAGACCGAGGGGTGTCCAGATACTTTTGGTAATATAGTGTAATTGCCTGTACTTCTTTAAAACATACAGTATGCATACTTGTACAGTATGCATCTTTTTTTTACATTTATTTACAAGGATACAGGTTTTAAAAAATCCCAACTAAGATAAGTGTAAAACAAATACAATAATCAGCCAACATTCAGGGTGTCCAGACAAAATTGGGACCACTCTCCAGGAGTGCAGGGGTTAAAATAACTTTAAGTGAGTAGTGAGGCAGCTCTTTTCTGCATGTTGTTAAATGAGACTGATTGCCTGTGCCTGATTGACTCTGCTTGGCGGAGATATGTGGCGGAGACCTGAAAGCCAGGCATAGGAGGATGGGGAGCTGAGCGTTGTATGGATATTACAGCTAGTTGTCCACCAATGAAACAGACTTTGCCCTCATTCTGGGGAACAAATGGCATTGTTTGCGGTGGCTAGGAATACTGGCGATGAAGATAGATAGATAGTTTGGGTTAGGCAGGGAAAATCAGTTAGTGGGGGTTTTGTAAGGAGTGCTCTTCTCCCCCTGTGTACTGGCTGCACTCGCCATCGGTCTTGGCGTGCCCAAATTGATCACAGTGTGGCCAGTGATTGCGTTCAAGCGCAAAACAAACTGGGTATAAACTCTATGTGTGACGTGAGGACGGCGGTCACACATTGTGCATAGTGACGTGCGTTTGAATGAACTGTGTTTGATGCTGCGCCATCCTTGTTTCCTTGTTGGGCCAATGAGAGACCGGAAGGACAGTCACAGCTGCCCGCGCTGTCGTTTGATTGGAGGAGATACTGTCGGTCGGCTCCTGCAGCTGTGCTCAGCGCCCGCAACGAGGCGCAACAGGCGGGTATTTCCATCTGACGGCAGGGAAGTGCTTTCACTTCAGTTGGAAAGTGTTGTCTACAGTGTCTATATGTTGTGTAATTTTAATGCTGGATGGGGCCATCTTGCTGGCAGCAGTGCTGATCCTTCAGTAATCCATGGCTGGCTGTTTTAATAAGGTCATCTTTTAATTGTCCTTTTTTCCGTTATAAAGTCACTGAGCACCATTTTACCACATCATTTATGGTTCTACACTTTTAATATTTATTTTTAGTATTTTATATTCACTTGTTTTAGACCCTTTGGTTTTTAGTGTTAGCTTTCAGCATTTGCTTCCATATCCCAAAGACCAGGGCTATGGACCTGGAGTCACCAATGCTGCTCAATGGGGAATGGAGAAAAATCTCTGCAAGGAAGTTCTGGGCCATCCACAACCCTGCAGGGACTGTATGGTGCTTTTCAAACAGGTAGCAGACCTCCAACTGGAGTTGGATTCTCTTAAGACGTTATCCTCGGGTGGAGGAGCAGGTGCAATGGATGCCATCCTATGGGACAGCTCCTGCCCTGATTCCTGGCAAGCACTGTCCTCGCCCCCGGGGGTATTTCTACTCTGCAAGCTCCCTGGACAGAGGTGGTGATCAATGGCAAGACAAGAAAAGTAAATTGCTGGTCAGTTTTTCTGGGTGCCTCTCCGCCTCTCAGCCAGTCTAACCACTTCTTACTGCTGAAGGGTGGCAACGTGGTTTTCTTGGCAGAGATGGTATCCTACCCCGCAGTTTCTGCTGCCACGCCCCAACCATCTGCCACGGCCACTGCCTTGGTTGCCATGACGAGTTCTACCATCATAGCGATCCCCGCGGACACCGGCCCAGTTACCCACATCGTCGGTGAAGCCAATGTGTGCATGCTGAGAGCTCAAACCCCTGGATTGGCTATTGAATGTTGCCCATGGACTCGTCTGAACTATGGCTAAGCATTGAATGGCAATCAAATTCTAACAGCAATGTCAACATCAATAGCTTACATCTTAAGTAAAGATATACGGCTGCAGTGCAGAATGGCTTCATAGCAAGGTTCACAAGAACTTAGAATAACTAGGTTGATCCAGAAATGCATTAGCATTGTATTTTCATCGCATCATTTCTCAAGACAAAGTGAAATATCGGCCCGCATTGCATAGCCAGGTCAGGCTCTGTTTTCCCGAGTGGTTTTGGGGGTTTGGAGCGGTCACTCCGTCATCATTTCGGCTGGCTTTAAAATAGGGAGAGGTAGAGCCTTGACGCCAAAGTTGCATTCACATTAACAGGAACCCTGCTTGTTAAGACTTGTAGGGCTTAATCTGTTGTAAATGCCCTCAACTATGGAAATATGTTGTAAAAACCATACAAAAGATTTCAGTTATTTTTAAAAAACCCCAACCATTAATAGTAATTTTGACCAATGGAGATCATTATTTTAGACATGCAATGCACTTTGGGTAGATGACATAAAATTTCTGCACTGGGGGTTAATTCAGTTGTTTTGTCCAGCAGTTGCTGTTATTAATAGTGAAAGATATCAATAAAATGCCACAGAATTTGGTTGTGGTTTGATACACAGGATATCTTTGAATAGGGTAGATTCTATAGCTAAAATACTAGTGTATCAGCATGTATCATCTTTAGGGATTATGCATTTAAAGGAGGTATTATCACTGGCTTAAGATCATATACACAACGCTGATCAATAATAACGTTACGTCTTTTAAATTAATGGGGATGATGTACATGTTTCAGTTTGACCAAAAACGATAGTTTGATCCATATGGTCAAGTGACTGAATGGCTGCTACTAGAAAGCAGAACTCTTTACATCAGACAAATTTTTAATTTCTGTTGGCATAGACTAGCACAGACACCCTATCTTATGCCCTACTTTCGTCTCCTCTGGATCTTCATCGTTTTGATTCATTTAATTAGGGCTGTCCTCGGTGCTTTCCTGCTGAGTAATGTGCAACCATTTGATGTCATTACCGAGAGTGCATTCCGATTGTGATAACAATAGCGACCTACAAATTGAAGGATTTTTTACATTTTTTTAAAATAACAAAAATCTTTTTTGTGGTTTTTAATTACATATTTATATAATTGAAGGCATTTACACCACATTAAGGTCAACAAGTCTTAACAGGCAGGGTTTCCTTTTATCCTCAATAAATATTGCTTAATGCAGTGAGTTGTCTAACTGAAATGATACAAAGCCTGCAGAGCTAGTTTTGAACTCAAGAAGAACTAATTGACTGTAAGTTTACATGACGCTTATGCCTTTATGGGAAAGCTATTTTAGACACGAACCTACATACCATTGCTCATTCAGCTGCCCTGCTATCCCTGCTACTGTTACGCTTTCTTGACTTGCCTCGCTTACTCCTGTATATATGCCTTTCAGAAAAGTTTTCGCCCTTCCACCACCCCAGCATCCACCTGTGAGCTCTGCTTCTTATATGATGCCCATGGGGGGTTTGTAGTGGTCATTCCCTGTTATCATTTTGGCTGGGTTATGCAACCAGGGAGTGATAAGAGACCTGTGCCACTTCATGCTGAAGTTGTATTCACATTAAACCTTAATAAATATTGCTTAATTCAAATTGTGAGTTGTCCGACTGAACTGACCATATGGCAATTGTGTTTCACCCTACTTCCAGGTCTTGTGCTCCTGTGTCCTCTTGCTTCCTTATCTCCTAATCTGACAGCTAATTTTCTGTGGCCTTTTTAGAAATTTCTAGCTCCAATATTACCCAGTCTTCTGAAAATACACAAAGGGGCTGGTGGCTCTTTTTACACCAACTTGCAATTCTTGAAAATCCAAGATCCCAAACATGGTCAAATGAATGTTCACAGGCTTTGAAAAGAGAGCACAGAAAAACCAATTGTAACTGGAAGGTTGACAAACTGCAAGTCTCCTACAAAATTCTCAAAAATCACATGATTAAATGCCAGAAAGCCTTTAAGGAAGAAAGGGCGGCATTTTTTGCAGATCTTATCTCAAATAACGCATAATTCAAGGACTCTATTCAATGTCAGTTCCATGTTAAGGTCCTCCCCTTGCTTCAGTATTGATCCCACCCCATAGAAGTACGAGACATTTTTGTAATTGTTCAGTACAAAGATTGAAAATATTAGATCACAGATCCCACCTCCTGGTAGAGAACTCTCTAAAGAACATGAGGTGTTTTGAACCTGTTTCTCTCCCTGTCTTATGTGAAACTGTACCAGATGTGCTCCTTAGATGTGTTACCCACTAAATTCCTCGAACAACTAACTGAATCTGTTATTCCTGCTTTCTTAACAATTACAAACAGTCCTCTAGCACTTTTCCTTCATTTTTTAAACATGCAGTTGCCCACCCTCTTTTGGCTAGATTATACTCAGAAATTTTTATTAATTATAGGTCCATTTCCAAACTTAAAAGGGTAAAGATGAATGTTCTATTTTGATACTTCTAGACCTAAGTGCAGCTTTTGACATGGTAGATCGCAATATTATAATAAACCACCTCACAGATTGGGCTGGCATTAGAGGCACATTCTTAGCCTGGCTTAGTTCCTACCTCAGAGATTGAACCTTCTCTGTTACTATAGGTAACCCATCTTCCTCCTGTGCAGTTAATTCTTGCTGTTCCACAGGGCTCAATTTTATGTCCTATCATCTTTTCATTATACAAGCTTCCTCTGGGCGATATAATTCAAATCCACAACATTTTCTTTTTTCTTTCAGCATTGTTATGCTGATGATACCCAGCTGTATCTCCCACTAAAACCTACTGCAATTGGACAAATACAAATCTTAGATACTTGTACTTGGCCCGCTCAATTCTAGAAATACAATTCATGTCATGGTTCCATATTCCGTTTGCGACTCAGCGTCGTGGTTTGTGCTAATCGATGCCTTTTTGTGCTAATTGGCTACTCAGTATCCCTGTTGAGGAAACTGAATGCTTATTTAGGGAACTGAGCGTGGTAATCTTCAGAACCGCCTGAGGGTACTCCAAGATTCCCTGTGATTATTACTGATTGTTTGCACCTGAGAGAGCTTATATACGCTCACGCGAGGTCTGTTCTTCACTTTAGTGTCTACTTATGTACACGATAGCCGGTACAGGAAAAAATAGAGAGTAGAGTCTTTTTGCTGGAAGGGGCAGATTGCTAGTGGGCAGGGCTGGGTAAAATCCCCTTGCGGTAGGCCCTGGTATGTGTTGTCATTGTATGCAGTGATCAATCTAAATACTAGCCTTAATGTGTGGAATAATGAATGTGCTTTAGGCCCTTTATAATAATAATATAATAGTAATAATAAACCTTATTTGTATAGCACCTTTCATACAAGAAATGCAGCTCAAAGTGCTTTACAATAAAGAAATTATATGCACCGAGTGCTTCACATGAAATTAAACATAGAATGAACACAAAAACAGGGATAAAATACCATAATTATAAAAAAATAGGCATAGAATGCCATAATTAATGTGACATAGAATGAACATAATACAAAAATAAAATAAAATGAAAATTAACCCCTCTGTTGTAGTATACTAGTTCGATCTAATTCATGTGGTTCAAAGCACTGAGGGTGAATTTGGCTTGTATGCTGTGTTTTATGAACTTGTGGCCTGTGGTCTGGATTACAGCTTGTATCGCCTATTTGGAGTTGTGACCCTGCCCATTTGACAGCCCTCAAAGCTCTTTTAATTTCTAGCTCTTTCAGTATTCTAGTAATCCCTGTATTTACCAACTGTCTTGGTTGTGATTACTCTTTTGGTCCTGACACCAGACCAGACCGGTTGATCAAGGGGGGTGGTGGTATTTGATCTAATATACCATTCTTTGCACACATGACTGGGTCCATTACAATAAGATGCTTAGTGAAAGGAAACCTGATCCTGCATCAGCTCAATGCACAAGGAAGCAACTCACTGGTTTCTCATGTCACGCCCAAAAATGAATAGTTTACACCATCACTAAGCAAAGCGTGCAGTTAGATTTTTTGCATACCATTGCATTAATCATTCTGAAGAACTGCACAGGGCATGCCTGTCCAAACATGCAATATTTACATGAATACCGATAGCTAAACCAGAGAGAGGCCCCACATTACACTGCAATATCGATGGCTCATGACAAAAGATGTCTTTTTCTCAGTGTTGCTAGATAACGGCAGAATAGTAAAATATTTTCAGCCATCAAATCTTGCTGTGTCATTATCAGGATAAACAATATCATGATTCTAAAAGTATCACTGTACACCACACATCCCCTGCTCCAAATAAACAAAAAAGACTGCCGGTTATAAATTAGATTATAGGATATTCAACCTTGAATTCGGCTGACCGTATCCATGTCTTCAGCAGGACAGGGTCAACGGATGCTAGGCCTTGTACTGATTGGCCATTCCTGACAGGAAATTCAAGAGAACAGGCACAGACCTCTTCCTTGCTTTATACCAAAATATACAGTTCAAGGAATAACTTTCCCCCGGCCCTTGAACCACCTTTCTGAAAGGCTAAATAAATCCATTTACCTTAGTTATAAATATGTGTGATGGAGATTCTATTGCTAAACATAAAGGGTGTCATCTCGAATATGAGAATGCAGGTGCACCAGATGTCTGTTTGCAGCTATTGTCCTGTGTACTATCCTCAACTGGAGGACAGTTGTCAATGGACCATTTATACAGGGACCGCCAGCAGACTTCTGGGGAAATAACTGAGCCAAAGAACTCTGTCCACCTCAATGCATTCATCCCTGCCAGCAAGCATAAAAGTGTGAACCCTATAGATAGATTGCGTTACATTAAATTACAGGCATTTAGCAGACGCTCTTATCCAGAGCAACTTACACAACTTTTTACATAGTATTTACATTGCATCCATTTATGTAGCTGGATATATACTGAAGCAATGCAGGTTAAGTACCTTGCTCAATGGTACAACAGCAGTGTCCTAGCGGAGCAATACCAGGTTAAAACCTAGTATATGGCTAGACCTAACACACGTTATCTGGCCGACCAATGGTCTGACTTCATAACTCAGCCGACCAATGGTGTAACTTCATCACTCACTCAGTGTACAGACATTCGCGTTTGTAGGGCTGTTGCGGTCCAGCCAAAATGAGAGAGAAAGAAAGAGAATGAGTGTGTATTCAGGCTGAGAGGGTAGTAGTTGAAACTAATTTTGGTTTATGACTTTGTGTGGCTGCTGTTTAAACAGAATTGGTCTTTGACTATTGCAGTATGTCTTTAGTGAGTGTTAATTAGTGAGTCTGTGCCTTATGTGTAGTTGGTGTCTGGACAGAGGTAATGAAATTGTTAACATTTCACCAATCACCACTCACTATTTTGCAATGTATGGTGTCTTTATTACATGCATGCGCTACACTTAGGAGTGCAAAACATCCCTATGGGGAGAAGGTGAATACAAACTATAAGTATACACCATAGAAGGTTCTCTTATTAGTAAAACCACAATTTATACATGTTTCTAGTCATGTATGTCATAGTTCATGTAAAGTCCAACCAAAGGCGTGTTTCCTCATCTTTGTCTTTCTCTTTTCACTAAGTTGTACGATCATCAAAAGCGTATTCTCAATTTTTCGTATTCTTCTTCACTCCCCCCAATTTTCCTTCTTTGAGGACAATAAGAGTCTGTAACTGATAACCTTCATCTATGGGGGGATGCATTATTTTTACAATTGCATTCCATACTCAATTATTGTTTAAAAGCAGTCTTTCTACGTTATTTTTACCACCACATGATAATCATCACTTCCTTCTGGGTTTTTCAGAAACCATCATGGTGGTTGTTTTGCATAGATGAGCAGATGCACTTTACAAAACACAATTTATAAATGCCTTTTGTCACATACTCCACAGTTAATCTAAAGTTCATCTAAAGGACACTGTTTTTCTCTTCTTTCTCTTTTCACTAAGCTGTAAAGTCAGCGCAAAATGTATTCTCATATTAAACTTCCACATATTATTTAGATTTGATAATACTTTAATGTCCATTCACATACAGTAAATTCAAAAATAAAGCTGCTTTCCCCCGCAATATAGCTAAAACAGAATATTATAAAATACACAGTACGCAGCATTGTATACAACACAATAGTATAAATAATGTTCTTTTATTTTGCATTTAGGTTAAACACAGGTTTAGTCAGATATTCTGATATATATTATCAATAGATTACATACTTCATAACTATCATTTAACAACACAAAGAAAAGCAGTTTGAGCTTTTCATTGAGTATTCTTGTCTGACAACGAGTTTTTATGAACAAGACCTGTGTCAGGAAGAACGGACTTTTATTGCTCGTAAAGACTTGGCAAAGTGAGACAGCACCACCCTCTGGCTCGACTTCAAACTTCAACTTGTACTTCAAACAAATAAATGCACAGCAGCGAATAAACTGTTAATATTATTACTTACATTTGAGAATAATTTACTGTCCATTTACATGCATTTGAAAATAAAGCTGCTTTTCCCCACAATACAGATGATAAAAAATTACACAACACAT